>NW_010108952.1:0-3298 GCF_000699245.1 Pterocles gutturalis
TATATATATATATAAAAAAAACCTCCCCCAAGCATTAGCTGGAGCTCTTAAAAATACATGAGCACACGTAAAATATCTTTATTCCAGCACCAGCTGGAGTTATTGTGGCTTACAATAATGGGATTTTTAAAAAATCCCAAAAGGCTCAGTTTCCTACACATCCCCCACAACAGAGTGGTGAAGTACGAGTGTCATCAGGCCAGGAATGAACAGAGAGAAGTTGCACCATGGAGCCATTTTCTCAGCTCAACCAGGCACTTCCAAAGCAAAGATTTTGTGGCTGCATCTGCTCAGTGTAAAACGCTATTTCACGTGTGGAAATATCAGTGGAGTATTAGTACCAGTGGAAAGTATCAACAGAGTTGCCAACAGCACAGAACAAACTGTTTGCAGTTTTATCAGCTTTCTAGCACACATCACGGTATCCCAGTGTCAGAAAGCCAGACCTGGGGGACCACAGGGAAAGGAGTCTTTTGCCACCAATATGATATTGCTCCATTCATTTTGGTTTCTTCATAACTATTATCAATAAAGCACCAGTAATCACTTATATTTTTCACCCTTTTATAAATATAAACATTCTGTCTCAGAGGGTATACCCAAACAATATGTTCACATAAAATTTCACTTTCAGTAGCTACTTTTTACAGTTACAAGCTGTACTCCAAAAGACCACAGAGAGCTTTACAGAGGTTCACTTGAGGCCTTCCTTGAAATCTTTCTTGAAGGCTTCTGGAGAAAAATGGTGACATAAGTTTGAAGCCAAATCAGAATAATCCATTTCAAGACAAGCAAATTTCAGGGTGAGATTCATCAAATAACTGGATTCAGTAAGCAACCTGGGAGCTTTATAGCTCAACAAAAAAGAAAGAACCTCACATATTTCCGTGTATTTGACCTTAAACAAAGCAATGACTTTCTCACATCTTCTGTTTTAGTGTAATATAGGCTTTTTAATTTTTATTTTTTAAAATGCAGTTCTCATAGTACTAATACTCATAGTGCTATGAGTGATTTTAGGGCAGCTGGAAAAGTAGAGACAAAAATACACCCAAATTAGTGGTGATCCTGAGGAAGATCTATTCCCTCTCAGACTCCTGAAGCCCTAGTAGATAGTTTAGGTATCCAGGAGTGGGCTGAGAAACAGACATGAACAGTCAGACTGACGCCGAGTGTTAGTAGCATGCAACAGAGCAGTGGGAAACTCTTTGAATCACTAGAGTTTCCCCAAAGTCCTACTGCCAGGTTTTGCAGCTCATGCCAGGTACCACACTGACACACTGAAACTGCCAGTGGTGCTTCAGCAATCTAGTTTTAAACCAGCTCAGGCATACCACTATTAGGTAGAGTGAAGTCATGGTCTTAAGCCAGTTAGAGAGAGCTAAACGGGTATCTTACAAATTTCTGCCCTATATGGATGAGAAGTAATTGACCTGAAGGCTGCATTTTTACTTCATGTTGTTTTAACCTTTTGCCTTCTTCTGGATACATAACTCTCACATAGCCAAACAATAAATTACATTAAAGAAGGAAACATTTATCTGCTCTCAAATAAAAAGAGGGTTAATCCCAGGGTATGACATAATTTCAACCAAATTTAATTAATTCTCAAAAGAAGGGCTGATATGGGGAGAACTGTTGTGACATCTAAGGCAAGGACCCGGCATTTTCCTTATATAGAAGACTGTCGCCTGTGTAAAAATCGCAGATTCATCATACTGATTAAGTGTGATGCAAATATACATGCAGTAATACTAGCAGATGATCCTGAAAACGTATTAGTACAAAATGAGGCAAAACCAAGAAGCTTCATTCAGGCTTGCTGCAAGCTTTGTTCAGATTAACAGGATACAAACCTAACCTTATGCAAACCATTACGGGAGTATCATCCTTCTCCAATCGTAGCCTTCAGCAACACATTTGGAGAAGCATACAAAGAGGCTTGGTTCATGCAGCAATATGCCTAGAGCCAGTCTTGGTACATATTGTGCTAATATCTTGCCAAGATGCTAATAAACTGTTATCAAGGTAGCTAAACGAAGCCCAAGCTGCAAGGTTCTAATCTTTGGTTAGCAATGCCTCTTGTGGAGAGAGGTAAGACTAAATTCATGGCCTGACTGATACTGAAGCAACTGTCTCTAATGTTAAAGTCTCAGTGCTACCGACTAAAAAGCAACAAGTATGAGAACAAGTGATTCTCATTTGATTAAGATCTAGAGAAGGCAAAGACCACAGCCTTGTGAATTCTTTTCGGTACTCTCCTGGCTCCCTCTAACATGGTATTGATTATCCCAGGAACACCCAGCTCTGTGTCTAACAGGTTACAGCTCTAAGAAGCAGCCTGGGGATTTGTTTTTTCCATGGTAGGGAACCATTCCTCTGCTCAAACCAGCATGGTTTTGGTTCTCTGCCGACGAAATCTCTGTGGAGAGAAACTACCCAAGGATGCAAAGTGAACATAAACTGCATGCAGAACAGCTGTGTACCAGAACCCTGAACACCCCCACTACGCAGGACTGTTAGCAGGGACACAAATGGACACGAGCTAAAATCAAAGCTGCTTCATGTTGACACAAAGCTATTCCTGCCATCCCCAACAATAAGGATCAACAATACAGCATCATGTGGATCTCAGACACCAACGAGCTCCCTAGTTTTCCCATTTATCCCAGGAAGAAAGTGGCTCTGCCTTCCTCCCCTCAGCAAACACCAAGACATTTGCCTACAGGAAGACAAATCCATTAAGGATTTTGCAATAGAGGCCTGTCCCTAATCGGCCGGGATTTCATTAAAAGCAAAAACACAAGTGCTCTGGTACCAAGGCAGATACATGGCTCAGACTCTTTCCACCTCCCTACTTGCTGCTGGGTTAGCAATTATACAAATGTCATTTCATTACCAACCCGTGTCTCTCCCTAGCACACAGGACGGATGTTTCTGGTATACAGTATATGTCGTGGGTTAAAGACTGCTTAAAGTTAACTCTGTGAGGTTTGGTTTTTTTTCTCCTTCTTCTTCATAAATAGCTAGCAAGAGGCTGTGTTTTGGATTTACGCTCAGAGGAGCTGATAAGAGAATAATGTTTTGTTCTGTTGCAAAGGTCAGCAGACAAGCAAAGAGACACAGTCCAGCTGCTAGCCTGGTTTGCTCTTAGGTTAAGATTGAGAACCAGACTGACCAATGATTTATTCCATAACATGCACGTCATGCCCAGTATTAGGTAAGAACACCCGGAAGAGTACTCTCTTTTGCCTTGGCTCCGTTTGCGATTTCGGTGCTCTCTCCTGGCTCCACATCG
>NW_010108953.1:0-3132 GCF_000699245.1 Pterocles gutturalis
CCCGGGGCTGCCTGCGTCGCCATGGCAATGCGCGATCCCACGGGAATTAATGAGTCTGGAGCGCACGGTGAATCCTTTGGGGTGGCTTGACCAGGTGGAGCAGGGGGATGGAGTAGGGCAGCGGCAGAGCTGGGGGTGTGGGCAGCCCCCTTGCCTGAGCCCTGCCCATCCCTGCCTCCAGCCCCGCTGGTTTGCTCCATCCCAGGCAGGGTGTCTCCATTGCCCCGTCCGGGATGTGCGCTGTAGGATGGAGGGATTGTAAGTTTGGGATTTGGGAAACACTCTTGATCAGGTGGTGCAGGGACAGGACGAGGGGGAACGGTTTGAAGCTGCAAGAGGGGAGATGGAGATGAGATGTGAGGAAGAAATGTTTTCCTGTGCGGGGGGTGAGGCAGTGGCCCAGGGTGCCCAGAGAAGCTGTGGATGCCCCATCCCTGGAGGGGGTCAAGGCCAGGCTGGATGAGGCTTTGGGCACCCTGGGCTAGTGGGAGGTGTCCCTGCCCATGGCAGGGGGGGGCACTGAATGGTCTCTAAGGTCCCTTCCCACCCAAACCATCCTGGGATTCTACTATTCTGTGATTTTTTGGAGGGAGGGTATCTCCCCACTCCTGGGTACCAAGGGGGGTCTGTAGAGCCCAGCTCACCCAGTTTTGGGAAACCTCCTGCCCCACTCCCATGTTGGCCAGGAGCATCACTTCCATCAAGAGCTCCATCAACTCTGGCGAAACCCGCAGCTGTGGGGCAAACAGCCGCGCTTTGAACCATCATGGATACAGCAGGAGCTCAGGTCCCCAGGAGGGCTCAGGGCGACTTGCCAGCCCAGGGGAGCCCCAAAAAGCCACCTCACCTGCCTGGTGCCACCCCATCCCATGCAGGGCAGAGCATCACTGGGCTCCTTTGTGCTTCTCCATCCCTTCTGTGTGCAGCAGGAGGTGGGGACTTTTGTTTGTGTTTTTGGTTTGGTTTTTTTTCTCCTCCATCTCCCCGGCGGTAAAAAGCGGAGCGTGCTGGGAGATGAGGTGTTAGCAACAATTTACGTCGGGAGGTTTGCTATTTTTCATGCTAACCCTGGCTCGGGGATATTTATTGTCTAGTGGGGCAGGATCTGGCACTAATCCATTGAAGAATTGGGCTAAAAAATGACAGTGGAGATGGATGATCCCGAGGAGGAGGAGGAGATGGTGTTTGAAGAGCTGAGCCTGGTCCCGGCTACCTGGACCCAGAGGTTCATTATATTCCCCGAGCGATGATTAAACACTTGACGAGCGTATGCGTCCCAACGCAGGTTTCGGGGAGCGCCCGCTCCCAGCCCGGCTCCTCGCAGCGTTTCCTACGTTGGCAGCGGAGAATCGATAGAAAGCCAGAATAATTGCTGTTTGGTAAATGTTAATGATTATTTTACTTGCATAAAATAACTGGCCTATTAAATCAAAATGCACTGGGGTTTAGGCAGCTGGTATTCAGGGGCTTAATTATTCTGGGAAAGAATGAAGTTACACAAAATAACTGGCTGCTGCTCGCCCGAGCTCACACCACGTTTTGCAAGTGGGATTTCTCCCGGCCGTGATCATTAGCCCCCCCAGCTTCCACCAGCATCCTGCACCCCCAGACTCCGGCTGTGCCCTGACACTGCCTTCTAGCCCAGCCTCCCCGCCTTGCCATGGGCATCTTCAGCTCAAGCAGCTTTGGTGGTCTCCAGAATCCATCCTCAGGCAAAATCTCGGCCGGGGCTGACCGTGCTGGGACATCGAGGTCTTTTCCCAAAGCAGCAGGTCCTGTCTGGAGCAGCTTTCCAGCAGATTTATTTTTAACCCACAGCCTTGGATCGTAGAGTGGAAATTCAGTGGGTTTGGTGGTGGGGTGTTTTTTGTTTTGGTTTTTTTTTTTTTTTTCTTGTAGTGGGAAAAGAATTGTGGAGTCTTTAAGGTTCAGAAAGAATGTTTTCATTCCAACCTTATGTGCGAGTTAGTATTATTTCAACTTTTTATAGTGTCACTAAATCACGTGTTGGGGTGAGTTATTAAGGTTTTCTGTATAAAACACAAAAAAGACGCTTACAAGTGATGATTAATTGAAAATATCCCACGGAAAATACCATAGAAATAATCGCCGCTTTTCCTGTGATCTGTTCTCAGTTTAAATGTGTTTTCTGGGAGAAAATGGCTTTCAGCCCTGATGGATTGCTGACCCTGGCTGCGTCCTTCCGAGCTTTCCAATGCGGCTGGATCCAGCATCTCCCTCAGAGGACACACCCCGGGTCACTGTCACTCTTGCTTCCATCGCTCCATCCTCGTCTCCTGCCCACCTTGCCCTCGCAGCTCTGGGGTTCGGGCTTCCCAAAGCTGTCTTGTTGGGTTGAAATGTAACCAGCCCTTTGGGACTTTGGGCTTTCTATTTTTTGCTGTTCATTTTGCAATGAAAAATAGGCAGAGGATGAGATGCAGAGACAAGAACTGTGCTTGGCACTAAGGGATGGAGAGGAATGGGATGCCAAGCTGGTCCTCGTGCTCACCACCACCGCTCTAGCCCATTCTCCAGGCTGCTTTCACACCGATTCAATCTTCCTTTCCCTCTTTGCTTGCCCACCCGTGGGGACGTGGAGCAGGCTGGTCCCCTGCATCCCTGCTGATGCTCTCCACGTGCATCCCTTCCCCTGCCTCGGCCCCGTCTCGTGCCCCAGGGTTGTGCTGGAGGCTACTGGGTGGCCGTGGGCATCTGTATCACTGGATAAAATTGCCTCCAGCCCCAGCATGCCACGCCACCCCTCCCTGCAGCAGGAGCCTCCCCCCCCGAGCCATATGTGTGGCACCGGGGCGTGCGGCCAGGCTCGGTTGGAGGAGATGTGGGCTCCCCAGGCTGTGATGTTTTTTGGGGGTTTCCTTCACCCTGGAGTTACCCAGCTCCACTCGCCGTGCATGCTGCCAACGAGCCTCACACATGTGCCAGGGAGAGGATGTGACTGCCCAGCTTTGTGCCCCATCACCACCAGTATGAGCTCCAGGCAGGACCCAAGCCTGTGTCCTGGCTGCCTTAGAAACCACCAAATTTTGTCTCTTTTTAATTTCCTTTCTGATTCCCTTAGGGAAAACTCTTCAGCTTCTGTCCACATCCAGGAGGGCTACAAACACCGAC
>NW_010108953.1:3161-5936 GCF_000699245.1 Pterocles gutturalis
GTAACTCCCACCCAGGGCTGGGGGGCACAGGGCGATGCTCTGACCCTCCCCAGATCCCACGGAAAGAAGCTACTGGGACTGGAGCTGGGATTTCTCCCCTGGCCCGGGCTGCTGCTCCCCCAGGAGCTCCTCTGTGCCCTCGGAGGCAGCTCTTCTCCCCCTCTCCCCCCTTAGCCCACCCCATGAGGCCATTTAATTCCTCCAGCCCTGTGACCCCACTGGGGACAAAGACCCCAGACCCATTTCAGGGGGATGCGCTGGAGGACACCACCCATCGCTCCGCACCAGCGATGGATGCTGGATGCGTCTCCATGGAGGAGGGCGTTTCCATGGCGACCGTTGCCATGCTGATGGCTACCGAAGGGCCTGAGAGCATCCCGAGGATGTTCAGCAGCCTCTCGCCTGGTTAAAGATGGATTGATTTATAAGGTTCCCTTCCTCCCGGTGTGAAAGGCAGATGCTCAGCAGTGAATATCGCTTTTGCAACAGCAGCACATTTTGGGTTGAGTGTTCAGGATGGTTTTGGGACTTTTAAGAGTCTCTGCAAAAGCCCTGCCATGGAGTGGGAACACCCAAAAAATCTAATACCGTAATCCTGCCTGCCTAGGGAAGGAGGGATGTGCAAGCAAGGGTGTGCAGGGAATTTAGGAAGACCCAAACCAGCCAGTCCCCGTCCCCCAGGACATGTCCAGAGGTGTAGAAGGGTCTGTAGGAGCCTGTTTGTACCATACACAGAGGTGGCAGGCAGGTGCCCTCTGTGCCTCGGTTTCCCCGTCTTCTGAGTACCCGAGTCCTCTGGTGTATGTGGACATGGTTGAGTGTGTCACTGGGACCCTTTAGCTGAATTTTACATTTTTTTCACCCCTAAATTGGTGTAACCCACCTTGATAAAGCGAGAGAAGAGGGGGCATTCACTGTGATGGGGGGTGAGATGCTGCTCATAGAGGATGGAGAGGGACTGAAGCCGCGCTAATCTCCCTGCTCAGCTCCCATGGTGTTGGGCCAAAGGGCCTGAGCTCTCGCTGGCTTTCCAAGGCTCTTAGCGCAGGATTTGGGTGTGATTTGCGCTGCTGCAGCCCTTGGCTGCCATTCCTGGCCGGTCCAGCCAAGGCGCAGCGCCGAGGCATCGATGGGACAGCGAGCGGCTGGGTGGGCGTCATCGCTGGCCAACCTCGCCCAGCCATGCGGCAGCTGCGGGGGGAAAATCCTCGGGGATTGAGGGGGGGATGGTTTTGTTATCTGAGCTCGATGTAGTGGCCATGTCATCTCCAGAGCTGCTGACATCCAAATCCTTTGGGTCTGGCACTTATTTTGGGTTATTTAGAGCATGGGAGGAACGTTTATTTTAGTTTGTCCTATGTGGATGGCTTTGCATCAGGATTTGCTTTTATAGCAGCAGACCTGGGACCTTTCTGGATGTTGGAGGAGGGGGAGCAGGGCAGGTGGTTGGGGTCAGGATGATGCCAGAGCCGGATCCCAGCCTGGGCTGCTCCCATAGCTGGCGTGGCAGCGACCGGCTCGTGGGCTGAGTCACGGGGAAGTGGCATGAGCTGTTCCCTCTCTGCAGGACAGCCCTGAGCACAGCCCCACGGACAGCCAGCACCTTGCAGGGCATGGTTAAACCTTCCTGCTCCTTTTCGCCTCCCATGGACTTGGACATCACCAAAGGTGATACAACCCCCCCAGACCCAGCCACCATCTGGGACCCCAGTGCCTCCAGCAGCATTGCCTTGAGCCTGGTTTAATTGCCCTAATGAAGCCTGGCTGGGGGACACAGGGCTGAGCTGGTTAGCGAAACCCCCTGCCAAGAGCCATTAGCTGGGACGTGGTGATTGCACGGGTGGGAGCTGCTGTCCCTTGGCTCGAGCTGGCTAATCGTGGCTCTCAGCACCCCACTGCTGGCTGGGCAGGGCAGGGGGTGGCGTGGGCAGGGGCTGGCATGGGACAGGGTGCACTGGTGCCAGGATAAGCATCGTGCTGGGGTTTCCTCCCTGCCCAGAGGAGCCTCTGCCTGCCTGGCCCAGCTTTGCATTGGACACCTGGAGAGGGCTTTGGGGCGGACCTGGGAGTCCTGCGAGTGGGTCTCCCCATCACAGCCGCGGGAGGAGATGGATCAAGGGTGCAGATGCCGCGCACATGACTCCCAGCCCTGTGCAGGCGTGTGAATTTGTGCCATGGGAAATTCTTTGGTTTTGGGGCTGTCAGTCCTGTTGCACAGGCTTTGCAGCCTGACGCTGGGGTTCCCATTGGGGCCGCAGCCCTGTCCATCCTGCAGCGGGGTTGGAACTGTCCCCAGCACCATCCTCAAGGACCAGGGGCTGCGAGGGATGACTCAGCACACCCAGGGGCTCCTGCCAGCAGGCTCCCCCCAACCCTTGCTCTGACCACACAGAGCTTGCTGGGTCAGGGACAAAGTCTGGGTGAAGCTTCGCTTTTGGGACAAAGCCAGGAGCTGTCGGTGCTGCGACGCAGGCTGTGCCGGATGGGGAGGCAGGCGCAGGTCAGGAGGTGGGAGCTGCCATCCTGCGTGATTTGTGATTTCCCGGGCTGGCAAAATCCCCGTTCCTCTCTCTTCATCCCAGCCGGGCAAGGGGGAGCAGCCCCCTCATTGCTGGGGGGAGGCGAGGGACTGTACACGGCTCCAGGGTTCGGTGCACGTGGAGTATTAACGATCTAAGCAGCAGTAAATCCAAATAAACACTGACTGTTCCCAAGATTTATTGCATGAGCCTGACCTAATACCATCAGGGCTGCAGCTGGGGCAGCCTGGCCAGG
>NW_010108953.1:5959-6281 GCF_000699245.1 Pterocles gutturalis
TGCCTCAGGAGCAGAGCAGCGCGGGGGCTTTTTTTGGGAACAGCCGTGTCCCAAACACCCCCCGTCTGCACTGGGAACATCTGGAGATGTTTCACAAGTCTTTATCAATAAATCTTTGTGAAGGTTGGTGGGCTGGAGCTGGGCTCACTGCAGTCAGGGGGTGTCCCCATGCGTGCTCCTGGCTGTGTGGTTATTTAGGGTTTTGTGCTGGGCAGATCCAATCCTAGGATGAAGGATGCTGGAGCGGAGCAAAGGGACGTCCAGCAGCCATTGCTGCTTACAGAGTCCATTATAGAAAGGTTTGGGTGGGAAGGGATCTTAA
>NW_010108953.1:6696-10531 GCF_000699245.1 Pterocles gutturalis
ACCTGGGCTAGTGGGAGGTGTCCCTGCCCATGGCAGGGGGTGGCACTGGATGGGCTTTAAGGTCCCTTCCCACCCAAACCATCCTGGGATTCCAAACCCCACCGATTGCCGCCGATCATTTGAAATCCACTTCGGGCAAAAACCGTCTGAGAACATCTCTGCTCTCCCACAGGCTGGTGTGTGAGGGGCAGGCGTGGGAGAGACGTCTCTCATGTTGGAGTTGTCATCTCCAGAGAGTGATTTTTGGCCCTGGGAGGTGTTTTATTGCTGTGAAATTGTTCCTGCTGCAGTCGGTGGTTCCGGGAGCTGGATTCCTGCGGGGCTGTGGCACGGATCCTGCTCCCTCAGCCTGGGGGGAGCGATGGTGTTTGGGGGTGTGGGCTGGGGAGGTAACAGACCCAACGGAAGGGATCCTGGCTCCAAACTGTGTGTTGTGTCGGGGAGCTGCACACTGTGGGCTGGAGCATGACATCGGTCGGTAAGCCCAGGAGGATGCTGGATCTGGGCAGTGGTACATGGGGAGTCCTCCCTGGCCACATGCTGAGCTGCGGGATGCTGGGCTCAGTTGCTGTCTGAGCAAAATACGGGGGTGTTGTTCTCATGGGGAGGTTTGCTTTTGGATTTGCGGTTGGACAATTCTCATCCGTTTGCCCTCGCAGCATCACTCCAGGCTCTTCTCCTGGGCAAAGCAGATCCAGGACACGGGCTGGCTGGGCTGAGTCCCTCCACCCTGTGGGGTGGATGGATTCATGGATGGATGGATGGATGGGGGCTGGGATGCCATACTGGGGCCATGCGCTTCCGTTTTCATCTCCTGGTCCAAGCATGGGGAGGTGGGGAGTCAGTGCCTGGAGCTGCTTTGTCTGGTTCCAATTTAAGGGAGGAACAGACTGGATGGAGCTGGGCCATGTGGCTCCCATTACAGCGAGGCTTCGTGGGTCACGCAGAGAGAATCCGGCCCTTGAGGAGCTCGCCCGGGTTAGCTGGCAGGGGTGGGGGTGGTCTGGGGAGTGCCTGTGCCATGCTCTCCTTATTTCTTGGTGAGGCTCACTGTTTTGGGTGTAATAATCAAAAGGCAAATAAAAGCCACTCTAAATGTTTCTTCCTCCTATCCCTCAAGCCTTGCAGTTTTTCCTTGTCTTCCCATCAGTTTTGGTGGCCTGGCTCATGATTTATGGGCTGCTATGGGCGGTGCACCTCATCAGGCTTCAAAAGACGCTGATCCAGCCCCTACATGTCCCCTGGGATCTCCTGGGCCTTGGCTTCCCTGCACCAGACACAGGGACAGAGAAGTCCTGGATGGGCCATTTCCCAGTGGGTGAGCTCCAGAGCTCCGTAGCTTTGTCCCACTGATCCAGGAAGGATATTGACCCAAGTGGTTTGGAGCCAGTGCTGGGGAGTCATGGAAACCTTGCACAGTGAAACCAAAGGTGATTCTTGGGGTCTGTCCCTTCTATCCACCACCTTCCCCCTGGGCTACAGCAGATCCCACCTGGTCATCTATTTGTTATTGCGTTTTGTTTATTTTGTTGTTGCACACCAGTTTATAGGCAAGACATCACTTATTTAGCAAAATCACTCACACCGATCCTTGGTGCATCAGCTTTTCCTTACTTTTTACCATCTCCTCTCCAGCAGCTGGAGCCGGTTCCTCCACAGATCAGAGCAAAGGATTATTTGAAATAATTTGGGAACACTGAGCTCATCTCACTTGTCACCATGGGTGACACTTTGATTTCCAAGGAGGGAAAGCTCCTGCCTTGCAGGGATGTGTTCCCCCTTGCTCTTGGCCACCTCCTGCCTCTGTCCCATCTCTTGGTCCCCCCTCTCTCCAGGCTGCCTCCCCATGGCCATTACTGGCTTTCCCAGCATCTCCGCAGGGTTAACCAGCACCAACTCCCGGATTCATCGCCTCCATCCTCAGCCTTGTGCTGCAGCAGGTTTTGGCATCTATGGCTTGGCAAGGGGCCGCACGATTCCCAGTTCCCTGCGGATTAATTCTGGTGGAGAACAGACTTCTTCAGTGAGCTGCTGGTGGCCTTGTATTTGAAACTCTGGGATGGGGCAAAGACCAAGTTTTCCCAGCAGTTTGGAAGTGCATGGAGCATTGGAGGCTGGCAGGACATACCCAGTGGCTGCGGTGACAGGGGAGGGCACTGCTGTCACTGGAGATAATGGAATAGATCCAGACTGAAAAAGCTCATCAGTGCTTTCGAGAGAGACAGACCCTTAAAAGCCCAACTCCTCTTGACCTTCTCAAGAGATTTATATCCCCAGGAATGTGCTCAGGGTGTCACTGTGGGTATGTGATACAAGTGGTACATTGGCAGCACCCCAATGACTGTATAGGCAGGGTTTGGGCAGCAGGCAGCTCCGTGGTTTGGGCATCATGGCAGCAATCATCCGGCACCCACTGGGAAGTGGCATCCCAGCCCCTAGTCCCCAGCATCTCACTGCCGAGCATCTCACCACAGCCGAGGGCAGCCAAGTTTTCTCTCCCCTGCCAGCTGATGGGCTCCAGGAGGAAAGATGTTGGGACGGAATGTGAGTTAAGTCCTGAATTTCTGTGTCATGGGCCCTTCTGACTTTTCAGAATTCCTTTTTGTTCCAATCTGGAGAAAAAACAAAGAAACTGGAAGCTGTTACCAAGAGGCAAAATGCTCTAATAGGCGGAGGGGAGCCTTCTACCCCTTTCTTTCAAATGTAAGCACTAACCTGGCTTGTTACATCTCCAAACATCTGATGCTATCTTGCAGATCAAAGCCTCCTTGTTTGGGTTGTAATGAAGTGTCAAACTGTTTCCTTGCAACACAAACAGGAGACACTTTGATCCGCAAAACAAGATGTTTAAGAGCCCTGCTAGCAAGGGCTCTTCAAGTTTTCACAGCGCTGCAGAGCAACAGAATATTTGAAGTCTGAGATTGTTTCACATTGAGACTTTCCAAGTTACGGCAGCTGATAGTGTGTGTTCCTGTCGTACCTGTGCCAGGAATCACAGGAAAATCATCTCACACAAAACAATAGCGAGCTGGAGAACCAAACTGATAATTTTTCTAACAGTTTCCAAAAGCAGTTGTTGGATTTCCCCCCCCCCTCTCCCTTTTCCAGAGGGCTTATTTCCATGGGAAATGTTATCGGAGTCAATGTGAGCTCTCCACAAAATGTCAGCTTGTCTGAAAGATTTGCAACACCACATTATTTTTTTGGGGAAAAAATTACCATTCAGAGAGGCTCAGCTTGAGAGCTGTGCCTGTGCTCCTGCTCCCTTTGTCTTGCTTTCTGCTGGCCCGTCCAACCTGTGCGTGGCCCCGGGAGGGCTGTCTGGGGGTGTCTGTGCAGGGACTGGGCTCGATTCGGTCAGGCTGGAGGTGCTCACGCGTCTCTGCTCTCTTGGGTGCAGGCTCAGCGCTGGCGCAATGAGAACTACGAGAGGCCTGTGGACCTGGAGGGCTCCGGGGATGATGACCCCTTTGGAGATGATGAACTGGACGATGTCTACTCAGGCTCTGGCTCGGGGTGTAAGTAGCTGTGGGGTTCCTGGGGAAGGGTGTCTGGAGTTCCTGAAGGGTCCCTAGGGAGCCTGGCCATGGGCTTGGTGGGACTGGAGATGGGCTTACCATGGGATGTGAGGGAGGAGCTCACCCCTTGACCATCTCCGGAGCTGCCCTCCTGCCCTCTCCTAGACAAAAGCAGAGGGACCTGTCCCAAAGGTTGTGCTCAAGTGACTCCATGTCCTGTTTCAATCTCTGTCCATACTGGGCAGGATTAGCCCTTTCCCAGAACAATTCATTGACCCCAGAGAGGGGCTTTGGTCACCATGTGGGAATTTGCAGCC
>NW_010108953.1:10554-10894 GCF_000699245.1 Pterocles gutturalis
TCTCTGTTTTCCGGGAGGTGAGGCCAGCTGCACGTCAGCTCTGGGGAATGCTGGGGCAGCAGCAGCTTCACCCTTCGCTCTTCTCCCCCTCTTTCAGATTTCGAGCAGGAGTCGGGGCTTGAGACAGCGGTGACCCTCACCATGGACACATCATCTGTCACGCTCCCCACCACGGCGGCCGCGCTGCCCATCCCCTCGGTGCAGCCTGTGGCAACCCCCTTTGAACCGTTCCCAGCTGAGGACACCACCCCCAAGCAGACCACCAGCGTCTTGTACATCCCCAGGATGACAGAGACACCAGTGATCCCCAGTTGGAAAGCAACCACCACCAGTACCACTA
>NW_010108953.1:10952-21434 GCF_000699245.1 Pterocles gutturalis
ACCACCAGCACCACCATGGCCACCGCCAAGCCCACCACTGTCCGGAAATTCCTGCCCCCCTTTGTCACCAAGGCAGCCACCACCCAGGCCACCACCCTGGAGACACCCACCACCTCCGTCCTGGAAACCAGCACACCAACAGAGGTGACCACGTCACGGCTTGTCCCCACCAGCACAGCCAAGCCCAGGACCCTGCCAAAACCAAGCACCTCGAGGACTGCAGACCCCACAGAAAAAAGCACTGCCTTGCCATCCAGTCCCACCACGCTGCCGCCCACAGAAGCCCCCCAGGTAGGAGGCAGGTGCTGAAGGGCTTGTGGGCCAGGTTGGAAGCCAAGCGATGGTGATGGGAAGCCTTTGGGGTGGATCCGTCTTGAGCCAGTTGCTCAGAGGGAGGTCGAGCCAGGTTGGGCTCGTCCCAGCTCTGCGGAGAGTGGAACATTTTGGGGAGATGGGATATTAAAGGGTGGGGGGTCTAGCATGGGCAGAGCATGGTGATGGGGCTGGTGCAAGAGCTTGATGGGGGGCGCGGGCACCGAGGGCAGTGCCACATGTCCCCTGTGCCCCTGGCTCTGCCTTGCCCAGCCGCTCCAGAGCAGTGTCCCCATGCAGGAGGGGAGCAGGGCTGGGGTCCCACTGCCCCATGGCGGGGGGCCCACTGCTTTCCTCCAGGTGCGGTGTCTGGGCTCATCACACCATTTCCCAACTCGCAGCCCATCACGGGGAGGCCCAAACGCTCCGCAATTACAGCTTGATGGTGCATTTCCAGCCCGTCGGGTGTCCTGAGCAGGGGATTTAATCCACCGATCCATCTCTCGTTCAGAGCCCCTCGGGGTCCCTTTGAAAACCACTTTGACTGAAAGGTGGAGTGATTTGTTTAAACTAGTTCTTCTTTTCTGGGTACGTATATGTATGTATAGTGCTCTGGGCTCTTGCTGACCTTCAATTAATCTCTGTCACAAAAATCCCTGCTCGTGGGAAGCAGCCAGCCGTGCGCTTATGCCGGGGGCGGTGTGACATGGAGAGGGCTCCTGTTTACCATCCGCGGCTTCGGCCCATCGAGCTCTTTGCTCATCCCCATTTATAACATCCTGAGGCAGCTGTTGGCCCCACAAAGGAGGGATCCTGGGGAGGCTTTGCTCAGGGATGCTCAGTGCAGCCCAGCATGTGTCCATATAGGGGGTCAGGGTGCTGGGACAAGGGGGAAGGTCGGGGGGGATTTGGCCCTGAGAAGGATGGAGTATCTCATCTGGGGCTTTGAGCATTTGAGGCTTTGAGCAACCTGGGCTAGTGGGAGGTGTCCCTGCCCATGGCAGGGGGTGGAACTGGATGATCTCTAAGGTCCCTTCCAACCCAAACCATCCTGTGATTCTATGACTCTATGATCTGCCCAGCCCAGGTTTGCTCTCCAGGCTGGGTTCACCTCCTGGCCAAGGGGACTTGGTCGGGGACCGCAGCAGGGAGCTGAGCTGGCTCTGTGTCCTTGGTGGGAAGGACCCATCTTCCTGCTCCCACCCTGTGTCACAGGGCTGCAACTTTAGGAGCAGGTTGAAGGGAGAAAAGGGAGAGGGAAGGGACCCTCCTGGGGCTCATCCGATGGCATCCGATCTTTACACTTGCTCTGTTGCTGTAGCACAAGGAGTTCCATCACTTCATGCCCAGCGAGGAGGCAACTGGGAGATGTTCCAGACAGCCCTTGGTGTATGCTGGGGACGGAGAGCCCAGATGAGGGAGTGGGGATCTCTTTAGGTCTTTCTATAGGAAACTATAGGGAACAGGTGGGAATTTGTGCACCTCGAGGGCACCTGAGATGGGGACAGAAAACAATGGTCCAGCTCAGGCATGGTGGCCTCAGCCTTTTGGTGACCATCAAGACGTGGGGTTGTGTTGCTTGTGGCAATGTAACCATCCACTTTAGTGACACAGGGAAGGGACACCCCAATGTTATCCCCCATATTACCTGCTAAGAGGGCCACCCTGTCATCGCTGCTGTGATGTCCTTCCTACGGACACATTGGAGCTGCTGGAGGCAGGAACCACCCTTTGGTCCTTGTTCCCTGCTCCATCTTGTCCTTTCTCCCAGATGGAGCCAGGGGAGGTGACCACAGTCCTCAACAACGAGCTAGAGGTCCCGGTCAGCAGCGGCCCCAGCGGGGACTTTGAGATCCAGGAGGAGGAGGAGACGACTCGTCCTGAGCTTGGTAACGAGGTGATGGCTGTGGTGACGCCACCAGCAGGACCCGGGCTGGGCAAGAACGCGGAGCCAGGGCTGATTGACAACACGATAGACTCCGGCAACTCAGCTGCTCAGCTCCCCCAGAAAAACATCTTGGAGAGGAAAGAAGTGTTGATAGGTGAGACTGGAGGCTGTGGGCTTGTCGGGGAAAAAGTGGGCTGTCCATGCCCCAGGAGAGGGGTCGGTCTTTGGCAGGACATTGGGGTAGCGTCAAGCCTGGGATACCCCAACCTCACCTGCAAAACCAGACAGCTTCAGCACCTGTGCTGGGGGCTCCCAGGGGTTTTCATGTCTTTGCTGGGAGAGTGCAAAGCTGTGCACAATTTGCTTTCGCCAAGATGCTTTTTTTTTCCAGGAAAAAAAAATATAAAATAGGATGTTATCGGAAAGATGTGCTGCGGTGCTGGCTGAATGCCACCCGGCCACCTCTGAACTCAGGGGAGGAGAGAGGTGCCCTTGGAGGGCCACTTGTCCTGGCCAGAGGGGCATCAGACATGGGGCAGAGGTGTCACGGTCCCATTGCCAGCTGAAGGGAGCTGGAAGCGATGGCACAGCAAAGCAGCTCTTAGTCTGGTGGTCTTCAGCTGAGCATGGTGGATGCCAGCAGGCACCCAAATGAGCAGCTCCTTGGGGGACGTTCTGCACCCTCCTTGCAGCAGAGACCTCTCTCCATCCCTGGGCTGCCCCATGCCAGTCCCATCACCCACCGTGCGGCTGTAGAATAGATGCTTTTGGGTCCTCCCCACCCTCCAGCATCGCTGCACTTGGGAAATTGCTGAAGCTCCTTGAGTCACACAATTGCCTTTGCCCCTCACCTTTGGTTTTAGTTTTCTTAACCATAAATTTTGTGAGAAGAGTTGCTCACAAACTTGCAATTCTGGAATCCAAAATGATCCCCTGGAATTATTTTTGCTGAAAGCTGGGCTGGGGGCGGCACTGACGACTGTGCCGTTTCTCTGTGTTGCAGCGGTGATCGTGGGCGGCGTGGTGGGAGCCCTCTTCGCTGCCTTCCTGGTCATGCTGCTCATCTACCGGATGAAGAAGAAGGACGAGGGCAGTTACACGCTGGAGGAGCCCAAACAAGCCAACGTGACCTACCAGAAGCCTGACAAGCAGGAGGAGTTTTACGCGTAGAAGGAGAGCCCGGCGTGCCTCGCGCTCCCTGCGCCAAACTCTCCCTCCTCCTCTTCTTCATCCCGTCTCTCTCTTTCTCTCTCTCTATCTTCTCTCTTTTTTTGGATCGGACTGTGAATTTGAAAAGCAAAAACCCACAACAGTGAAAAGGAGAAGACGCATCTTCGGCATGATGAAAAACTGAGCGCCCAGAGCATCGCCGAGTTCAGACCGACCACTGCTGGCCTTTCTGCGGTGGGAGGGACAGGGCAAGGAGCCAACGCCAAGGAACCCTGGGGAGTGCCCTGGCGAGCGCGGGACAGGGCGGTCGGGCTGCCGACAGTGCCTGGAGGGCACTGGGCTTTTCCCACCAACACAGTGGACTCTGGGATCCGGACACCTTCTACCAGCCCTGGGGCGCAGGGGGGTTGGTTTGGATTTATCTTCCTTGGTTTTTTTTTTTTTCTTCCCATTGGAAAGGAGGGATGTTTCTTTCCCTCTCTATTGGTTTTGTTTTTTATTTTTTCTTTTGAGTGGGGTTGGTTGCTTTGCAGGAATTACCTTGCTCCCTGCTTCTGTCAGAAGAGAGGACGCGACTCTCAAATACGCTTCGAACCTTGAAAAAGCACAAGGGGCTGGAATACCTGATGCCCCAGGGTTTGCTCTTGGAGTGGGGAAAAAAAAATATAAATACAAACATGGCCAGTACGCTGGAATTGATCTCTTTAGATCATCCCTTCAGAGAGTTCGTGGAGCAGCAAGAGGCTGCACTGGGGTGTCTCGTGCTGCTCCCATCCTGCCACCACGTCGCTTCACCGCATCGCTGTGCACAGCCAGAGACCTTCCGTCTATAGAAATCGGGCGTCGCCGGCCACTGAGGGGTTCGGTTGAGAAGGGACCTTGCTTTTACTGGGTTTTCACTGTGACCAATAAAACTCAGCTTGTGCAGTACGACCGACAGCGCTGGTTTTCAAACAGAGCCGGGACTTTGCTTGGTGGGGAGTTGGCAAGGAGAGGAGTTGGAGAAGATCAATCCTCTCCCCAGTTCCTCCAGCTGGGATAACAGAGCTCATCAAGGCGTGAGGTGCAGCATAAGAAAAGAAAATGCAAAGCAGAGGCGATACTCCATCCCCAAGGGGCTTGGGCAGGGGTCCCTGCGGGCGCTGGCACCCAGAAGGTGAGGAAGAGGAGGCAGAATGGTGGCTTTCTGCTGGTCAGCCTCAGGGCAGGTCGGCTGCTACTTCTCTTTTGTAAGACCTGGGAGGGATGGTTTGGGTTTCTTTTATTGTTGCTTAAGTTCCAGTATAACGCCCAGGGCCACCCAGGAGCTAATGATCCTGGAAGCCATCGTCACCCAAGGGTGGTGGTATCCTAACCCAAGGGTGATGGTTTCCCCTTGAAGTGCAGAGCAGCAGGGTCTGATCCAGAGCCCAACTGTGCCTTCTAGAAAGGCTAGAATTTTTTTTTTTTTTTTAGCAAGCTCTCTGTGCAGAAAAGTTAATTAGATATTTCAATGAGTTGGCTTTTAATTAGCTGAAGCGCTGTTTGCAATGCAGGCAAGGAGCTTTGTGTTCATGATGGTTGCGAGCTTGATGGTGTCCCATGGAGACCTTGGCTTTGCTCTTAGAGCAATTTAACCATGCAAGTGGAAGAAAAATCAGTGGCTTTGACTCTGTTGCATCGTGAATTAACCTGCGCAGACACGGTGACACTTTGTCCCTTCAGGGTGTTAGCGGATATAGGGATTTATGACCCTGGTGGAGGCTACAAGACAGCAGCGCTTCTTTATGGCAGGAACTGGAGAGGCCAAATGTGCATATTTTATATATATATATATACACACACACTCACATACATACACGGTTATATATATATGACATGAAATCCCTGTAAATTTTCCTTACACTGCGTATGATGCCTGGATGGGACTTTGCGGTTGTGAAGACGGGAGGTTCGGGCAGCACTCCCTTGGGGTGTGTAGGGTCTGGACCCCAAAACACTGACCTGGTTTAACTTCAGGGTAGGGTGCAGAGCCCCAGAGCACTGCTCTAAAATCCTCGTTTTAGGGGTGTCAGCCTCCAAGTCATCATTGATTCAGTTCTTTTAGGCTACTTCAGGGTAGGGTGCAGAGCCCCAGAACACTGCCCTAAAATCCTCATTTTAGGGGTGTCAGCCTCCGAGTCATCATTGATTCAGTTCTTTTAGGCTGGAGAAGACGGTCCTGTTGGGTGTCTTGGATGGGGATGCTGAAAGGCAGATGGGGGGGGGTGGGTGTGTGTGCCCAATTCTTGGGTCCATCCTGGCTGCGGAGGATGAGGATGCCGTGAAGGGTTGACCAGAACCACACGTTTGAAGAAGGCTGGTGCCAACGTGGCTCCAAGAGCCACTTTCTCTGACCTGCTCAAAGGGGAGAGATTCAACTCATGGCTTTTGGGTTTTTTTGGTCCTGTTGTGACTATACAAAGAGCCCCAGCTGTTCAGGAGTGGCAGGAGTCAATCCTCTTCATGATTTAATGAGTTGGGCATGGCAAGTATCAAGGCCGCCCAAAATCACCATCTTTTGGAAAAAACATGGACTTAATCTTTTGAGCTTGCATTAAAAAAACCCCTCCCAGCTTAATCTTTTAAATGCTGCTTTTCTTAGCTGCTTCCCTAATCTTCTTCATTCCATTTTTTTTCCCATTTAATAGTCTGAAGTTCTATAATACAATTTTTTTATTCACTCAAGCTTAACCTCGGTTCGCTCAGCTGGTGTTAAGTTGTAATCCCGGCACTTAAATCCCTTACAGTTTCAGAAGTGAGGAAGGCTGGAAGTGGGAGGGTGAGAGGAGGCTGGGCAGCGTTTTCTCTTGCAGTAATTAAAAGTACGAGACTACCACATGCAAAAAACAAAGGTGAAGGCAATTAAACTCATAATCAGAATTGACCAAAGGCTTAATTCATTGAATGTCTGCTGCTTCCCCTAGAGAGGGGATGTGAGCTCAAGGACTGTTTCTTTTGGGCTTGGAGCCCACCTTTTCCTGGTGATAAATCACGACGGAGCCTTTCCTGTTGCCTCAGCTCCCCGGGAGCACTGGGTTAGTTGGTGGTGGTGATGCTTGGAAGAAAAAAAAGCCTTGTCTTGCTGAAGGATGGCTCGTCTTGGGCCTCCCTTGAAGGGTGGTGGGACCAAGCTGAATGTGGGCTGTGGTTTTTTTGGGAAAGCCCAGCTCCAAAAAAATTGTTGATACCACCGAGTTTCTCTTACCAGAGTGATGGGGATGGGTAAAACCCCAAGGAACCCAGATGAATGATGCTGCCAGGGTGCATAGTGGAGTTGGGGTCGTGGTGGGATCCCCGTGGCTGTACTCAGTGCCATGTGAATGCGCTGTGTTGAGGCTCCAGTGCTGAGCCCATGGCTGTGCCGAGGTGACTGGAGGCAGATGGTGGGCAGCAGGGTGCGGCTGGGGGCACTGCACCGGCAACACATGCCTCACCGTGCTCTGGGGTGTTCAAGGAATTCCAGGTGTGAAGATGGATGGGGACAAGGCGAGAAAGCACAAGGGGGAGGAATGAAAGTATCTTTTCTCAGCTATTGGTTTGGCTGCAGAGGAGGTTTTGAGGAGAATGAACTCCAATGGTAGCTTGAGCATCTCCCTCATCATCCCCTCCTAAAGTGCCAGATTTGGCATCGTTCCTCCTCCGCAGGCAGCCCCTTCCCCAGCCTGTGCGGATCCCTCGTGTGCTATCACCCATGAGTGGCTGCAGCCTCCAGCTGGGGCAGCGCCCAGATGTGCTCATCCTTCCAGCTGTGCGCTCCACGGACATGGGCGGGCGCAGAGGAGCACTTTTCCATTTGCTTTTCCATTTCTTTTCTGCATGTGTGTGTAAGATACACTGAAGGAGGACTCTTTGCTGTGTCAGTTTCATCATTTTAGGAGCGCGGCAGTCGCAAGGCACGACAGACGGCGTCAGCTCCTCTCCCAGCTGTGCTGGGCTGCAGATTTTCTCTCTGCTGTGATTTGCAGCAGCCGAGGGCTCAGAGGAGGATGATAAAGTAGCCAGTGACTCCTGGGACATATAAATAAGGAGGAGGCAGAAGGAGGGGTTGAAAGGGAAGGAAGGAGCAGAAAATGTGTGTGAAATCCCAAACGAGGGGCTGGAAGCAGGAGGATGGGAAAGGTAGGTGTTGGAGTTGGACCCAGCACTGGGCAGGTTTTGTAGGGCTGGGAGTTGCCTCCTTCCTCCGAAAATCTCTTTGATTTTGGACCTTTCAAAAATAAGCAGCAGGACCCTGTGCTGGCGGCATCCTGCAGCAATGAAGGTGATGGCACTGGGATGGATGTGTGCCATGGCATGCTGGTTTGCCTCTGAATTTCCCATTCCCTCCCCATTTTGCCTGGGGGGTGCTGAAGGTCCCCATGCAGAAGCTGCTTTGCTCCACATGAATCTTGGCTCGTGCTCCCTGGACTCATAATTTAGAGTGATCTGACCCCTGCCATGAGTCACCAGCACGGAGGCTTTAATGGGAACAAAACCATTAGCTAAAAACAAGAATGGATTTTTTTTAAATTATTTTTTTTCACCTCTTGACCAGCCTTTCTATGATTATCAGCGTTTCTGGGCTCGGAGGTTTTCTGCGAGGCTCTGGCAGCTCCTAAAGTGACATTGAGTTTTCAGCACAGAAAGGTTGATTAGGATAAGTGGCGTCTCGCTGGGCACCTCGCCAGCGGCTCGGCCGGGCGGGAGGCTGCGGCGACAGGGATGGGCGTGGCGCTCGTGTATGTATGTATATATATGTGTATGTAATGGATATATATGTATATATGTATATACGCGTGGGTGCTTTGCACACACGCGTGCACAGGTTCAATGCAAACTCTGCACCTGAGGAGGAGGAGTGGGGTTTTTTGGCTGGACCCCGCAGTCCTTGGAGCAGGATTTGTCCCCGCACCCTTGGCTCCCTCCTTCCCTCCTGCTCTTTGCCTGGTCACAGCAAACGGCCCCATCCTGGCCACCCCAGCACTGGGTGGGGGTCTGCCAGGGCTGGGGTTAAGGAGCCTTTTGCCCACTGCCGCATCCCTGGCTGGAGCCGAAGCGGAGCTGAGATGCTGAGCCCGTGATGCTGAGCCCAGGATGCTGAGCCCAGGATACCAGCCAGGCAGCCAAAGCCCTGCCGAGGCTCCGCATTCGCTCTGGTTTGTCCCACGCACCTCGTGCCTGCAGCTCCGCAGACATGTCCACACCCCGTCTCTATAGAGAAGTTTCAGTCTGGAGTGTACAAACTTTTTTTTTTTTTTTTTCTATTTTTTTTTCTTGTTGGGAAAAAGTCACCCCCAAGTGATGCCCACATTTTATTTTTCCCCCTCCACGTTCCAGATGGCTCATCCACCGCATCTCCAAAGACCTCAAGGGTACCAGCGACGTTCCGTGCATAAGCTTCCCCTGTTCTGGGTGCCCCTGGTCTAAGTTGTAAAAGTACAGCTGACAATCAAACCAGACAGAACTGCTGACTTCAGAAAAAAATATCTCTCCATTGCAGTTTGATAGAACTACTTTTTAAAATCACATACGTCTCTCTCGCTAACGCTCACCACCATGTCTCCAGGATAAACCGCCACCCATTGGTTCTTCTGTAAATAAACATGAAACGTTCTTGTATAAATTAAAAACAAACAAACAAACAAAAAAAGCAAAATTTCCATTGATATATGTCCAAAAAATATCCCTTTCCAGAAGATTAAAATAATTCAAAGAAAAAGAAAAATCCAACAACAAGTGAGCCCCACTTTACTTTTTCTTTGGAGCTGATTTTAAGTCGCAATAGGAGGATGAAAAATCTTTAACAATAGAAACTACAAGTGTTTTACCTTTCAGTGGATATGGGAGGGAAAAAAAAATGCATGTAAATATTTTTAATAGGAAACATATCTTAAACAGAACTTTTTTTTGTATGTACATAACTCTTCTAGAGTTTAGTACTTAAATTGCTTCATAGTGTCTGTTAAAAAAAAAAAAACAAAAATAAAATAAAATGTTTGTTAACTGTTTTTGTTCTTACTCAATGGCCAAAACTTTAAAAATAATTAAAAAGACTATAAAAAATAATCTTTGCCAATGGATCTAGCACTGTAATGGTACTGTCTATTTTTTTCAATTATTTCTGTGCTGTGCCCATTTATAAAGGAAGGAAAAAGAATAAAGTCATTTAAACATTGTCTGCCCAGGGCTTCGCCTGCTTTCTTGCTGCGGACTGCCTGCTCTCGGGTTTTTGTCATGGGGACGTGCGATGACGGTGAAGGGAGAAGATCTCGCTTGTTCTCAGGGCTCGATACCATCAGGCGAGGGATGGTGGTTAATTAACGGTCTCCATGGCAACTCTGCAGAGATGCTGAGGAGCCGGCGGTGGCGTGGACCACCCCAGCGCAGCCTGATTGTGCCTGTGCTGGACCACGGGGGGGGGGTTGGATGCTGGGGGGGTGCAGGTGATACAGGTGGGTCTAGCAGCACGGGGAGCTGCCGTGTTTTGTCCCCACATCCCATGAGTGTCACCAGCAAGCTGGAGATGTCCCCAAGCCATAAGAGCCATCCCCTGCCCCAGCGGGAGGTGGAAGCAGCCTGGGCTGTTGGCTCTCCTTCCCAAAGCGATTCCTGGAAGCAACCGTGGTGTGAGATTTGGCAGCGATGCTGTTGGCCTCCGTCAAAGAGACGCTTGGAAGTGTTGAGCCGGCTCCTGCGGTGCTGAGGCCAGACCTCCGTGGATGCATCCCGCCTCATGGTTTGCATGGCCCCGTGCTGTCCTGAGAGCCAGCGGTGCCCAAGGGCAAGCGCCATGCCCCAGGAGGTTGCCAGCTTTATTTCCCCAGCCCCATGGGCTGAAGCTGCTCCCCTTCACGTGCCAAAAAAATCTGCACTCAGCCCCGGTGATGCCATGCTGCTGGCGTGGATTTCAGGGAACATCATGTCCTTTGGGTTTGGGGTACATTTTGTGAGCTTGCTGGTTTTTATCACCAGCCTGGACCCTGCTGCCCCTAGGAATCTCCAGCTGAAGGTTCTCATCCTTCAGCTTCATCCACTCAAAATGGTTAAACCACTGCTCTGGATAACCCAACACTCAGCTGTTAGCAAGGGTCACGGACTGCTGTGCTGGACAG
>NW_010108954.1:0-16211 GCF_000699245.1 Pterocles gutturalis
AAGCACATGGACAGATGCTGTGTCAGGTTATGAGGGAGTAAGAGGAAGACCCAGCTTTGCTGACTGAAGAGATCTCAGCTGTGCCATGCAAGGAAAATACCAGCTGGCTTTGAAGCCCAGCCAGATTTATGTGTGTTAAATCAGTTCACGTACAGCCCCATTAAAGTCAGTTTTATTTGGAGTCAGTGGGCAGTCTTAGCTAAGGGCACTAAATAACTTTGGAAGACATAATCTGATTTTTCTTTGGAAAAAGTTATAAAGCTAACTAAACCGCAACTTAAGTAAAGTACAGTTAATCTCCACACACGCACTGACCATTTTAATTTGTGAAATTAAAGTAGTGGCATCAGCGTTTAACAAAAACCTGCAGACATTTTCTATTAATTTTCTCAAGGGTATAGCCCAAGATTAGATATAGATAGATAGATATATCTGAGTATATATGCAGCCAAAATAATCTAATTATTGGGTATATACGCGGCCAATAATCCAATCCAATATAACGGATAATTGTTCTTCTAAAGGATAATGAGCAGGAGGAGGAGATAAAGGACTTTGACACAGCTAGACAATAAAAAAGTTGGTGGCCAGATCCAAATTTAGCCTTTTTTCCATTAAATTTTGTCTTTTTCTAGTTGGTAGAGGTCATAACTTCTGTTATTTATTGATCCTCAATTGTGTGTTTGGTTTTGTACAAATTCACAGAAAGTAGCCATGTTCCTGCTCAGATGTTGTCCAAAACATTAGCTACTTACAATACTTTGAAGCATACACGAAGCAGTAAAGCACAAGGCCATATGGGGTAGGGGTGTGGGGGGAAATATGTATTTTAAGAAGAGAGTTGAATGAGGACGGAGGGTTATTTGGTTCATAACAAGTTACAAGTGGTTCTGAAAAAAATCCGTAGGACCACCTATAATAAAAGTACCCATATGCATCTCCTGGTGCTCAACATACAGCTATGTTTGCTGACTGCTTCAGAGCTTGGCTCTGTCAGGAAGCAGCAACCATGGGATGCTCCACAAGGGCAGGGGGGCTGGCAGCTGGGAGCAATGGTGGGGCTGGCAGGGCAGTGACTCCCCAACGGGGTGCAGTGCCACAGCACCCAAACAAGGAGAAAAGAGGAGAGCTGGTGATGGTGACCAGGCCAGCCAGCAATCCAGGTTGCCGGATGTGGCCATGGGGATGAGGCAGGTCTGGGGTCAAGGGAAGTCAGATCAGTGGGTGAGGATTATGTCTGACAGCAGCCACGTTCAGCCACCATCCAGCGATCTCCAGGCAAGCCATTGTGATGAGGCAAGTCCAAGGTCAGGGTCCTGGCACGATGGACAATGGATCAGGATTCTTGCCCAAAGTAATGATATATTGCAGGCTGTTTTTTTTTTATTAGTCAGCATTTCATCTCAATTATTGGAACAGCGCTGTTGCCAGCAACATGGCTAAATGCTACGTTGCTGTTTTCCTCCTTGATTGTTTCCATTTTTTAAAAACCTTCAAATTCCAGCTGATGCTGAGAACATTGTCAGTCAGTATGCCAATGCATACTGAAAGATTGCAGTGGAAAAGTTTACAAGCTAAACAGAAAATACCAATATTATTAGTCCCCTTTTTCAAATGAGGAACAGAACTTGATCAAAGTTATATAAGAAGATCTGAACTCAGTTTCACGATTTCTAAGCAAGACCAGCCTTCTGTCCATCACTTGGGTGATGAGTGGTCTAGGTTCTCTGGTAGTGACTAGTGGTTATTATGTATTCCCATCTGGAAGTGCCCGTGACACAAAACTGGTGTCAGGACTGGAGGGTTTCTCTGCTCTGACCAAACTGGGTGAAGCATTTTTGCTACTTGAGCAGCGTGTGACTGCATTGGTAATGTTTACAGTATCAGACCCAGGGATATTTTCATGTTCCCCAGGGTGGATGCACAGCCAGCTATGAGACACAGGCACATCTATGTCTACTTGTAGGCCCTCATTCCTGAGGGAAGGAAAGAGGTACTGAGGCTGGACAGAAGCCAGAGAGCCACAGCTGCCTCCATGTCTCTTCTATCAGGGGTTCAGGACCCCATAGGAAGTCAGCCTAGACATAGACACAGGGACTTACATGGCTACTTAAGTCCTACCCTAAACAGAAATACTTTTCGAGTTGAGACATTTCTTGTCATCATTTAACCCTCAAGTCCCTTGTTTCCCCCACTACCATTTAGCCCCTTCCTGCCACACACACTGATCACTGGGCAATGCAGAGCATCTAGATTGCTGTTTCCACTCAGTCATTTGCCTTAGATTTCTGTGAGAAAATGTTACAGTGATTTTTAAAGTGATCTGACCCTGAACAATGCAAGAGCCATCACTGTGCATCATGCAAGAGGAGCAAACTGTCAAGTGGTCACGGCTTTCACTTGAAAAACCGCAGTCTTTGTAGTCTCATTTTATTTTAAGCATACTCAGTGGACTTCCAATTAAATGCAAATTAACTATCTGATTTGTTTAATAACTGTGTGTAACCAAGCCCACCAAAAGGTAAAAGATTTGCATACTTTTCATCTCAACATTATATGCTAAAATTGGGGATGTGAGAACAGATGCTGACATATTGTCCATGATGCAGAACATTTCTGGATCTCATAGTGGGTTGTGTGCATGAGTGCTGCCCTGCAGATGTTAAAGAAAGTTAATTTTGGAATGGTTTAAAACCTATAAAAGCTGTAACAGACTAACCTTGCATCTCAAATTAGCCTATGGAGGTTGGCATGTACACATGCTATAAATTAGACATAATATTTTACAACACTGTAAAGCTATAACATAAAGTACAAATACTATAAGTGATAATAGTTTATTAAATGCACACACATTATGTATTATTGATCACTGTTACATTTTTAAAGTGTATAGAGACACTCATGTACCATGAGAAGAAGCTGAGTGACCAGGGCTTGTTCAGCCTGGAGAAGTGACGGCTTCAGTGACACCTAACAGCAGCCCACAGTGCCTGTGGGCAGGTCAGTGAAGAGATGGAGCCATGCTCTTCAGAGCAGTACGTGGTGGATGAGGAGAGACAACAGGCACAAACTGAAACAGACTGGATATAAGGAAGAATTTTTTCCCCATGAGGACAGTTGGGTGAGGGAGCTGGCCCAGAGAGGCTGTGCCATCTCCATCCATGGAAGTGGTCAAGACTTAACTGGACACAACCCTGGGTAACCGAGTATGACCTCAGTGAGCAGGAGGTTGTACTGAAGACTTATTGAGGTCCTTTCCAGCCTGAATTATCTTGTGTATTTAAGATCTCTGTTAGTCACCTTGGTCTCCCCTTACGATTAACAAAATTTCTAGGATATGACTAATTTGACCTGTTTATTATGAGTATTAATTTTAATGGAGAGCAATGGTGCTATTCAACTGCTTGTGTCCTCACTATGAAGATAGTCCAAACAGGTAACTCAGATCTAATTATCAACATGTTAAGTGTCCAAAAGTGGGTCAGGTGAATCCCATCCTGGGTGTCTGTGCTCCCTAAAGGGCCCAGTTGGATACCAGGGAAGGAAAGGAAGAAGTGATTTCTGCACAGCATCATAGCAGCTACAACAGTTGCCCCAAAATAAAGATATATGAAATCTGGACAATATTCCCCAAATTCATATTTTTTTAATCCAAAACCTCATTGATACAAAACTAATAAATATGTAGAGTATGGAATTTTCCATCTCTGTTCATTCTCTCTTTTCTTACCCAGTTCTCTCTCTGGCCCCTTACACCTTGCACAGAGCTGTGCCCTCTGCCTTGTGCTCTCTCTTCCAGTGACAGAGCCGTGGCTTCTTCCTGAACAAACCCCAGGGCCAGCTGCCTTGTTCCTCAGGAAATGCTCCGGCTGCTACTAAGCTTGTCTCAATGCCAGCAGAATTATAAATCGCTCATTTGGTTGCTTCTTCTTGGACTTTGATTTGTGGCAAAGGGACACATTCTGATTTTTATATTTAATTGCTTAAAAACGCATTTCTTCATGTAATTTGTAAATCAGCTACAGAAATAACATTCATGCTACCACAGCATCTTGCCCCTTTTACCAGTGTAACAGTAACTCTGACATAATCTGTTTATACATATATTTTGTAGCTGTATATATAGACATAAAAACATTGCCATGTTTATTTATGTTACTAATAATGTGTTGGCAACAAACAATAAAATTAAGCACATCAATAAATTATCATAGGGATAATGCTGTGGATTTTTCCCTTCAATATTCTGTTGAGGTTATATATGGGAAAAAGTTCAGTAGTCTTCAATCCATTTCAATGTGTGGATCTTCTACACAGGAGAAAAATATCCCAAAGTTAAGCTTGCTAGAAGCACCCTTGCTGTTCTTGCCTATTTTTGTTACAGATCGCCCACAAATCCCACAGTGGGTTGATTTCTAGACTTAAGCTAAATTGCTGCCATGGGTTTTCATGCCTCCTTAGTGTTCCAGGCTTTATGACCTTTGGCTTGTTTTTTATGTATATTCATTATACCAAGACATTTTATGTTGCTTTTCTTCTATCACTTTGCATGTCAGTACACTTTTCCTTTGTGATTCAAGCAACAACATCTTTATTCATATTAATTCAAGGCAAGAATGTGATACTGCATTTGAAAGCCTAGGTGTTCCTGAGACAACTCCTGCTTCTAAACGGTGTATTTTGTCTTCAAACATTAACACCCCAAGGCACATGGCTGATTGAGCCTTGGGAACGTTTATTTCCTTTTGAAGTTTGTTTGCATTGCTAATTCACAACAGGGTGCAAAGGTAAGATTTCTGAGCACAGAAATATGGACTGATTACCATTCTTTTATTTTTGGCATCTCATCCATAGACATATACATTTTGTTTCCATAATCATTGTAAACTGTAGACTTTGTAAATATTGACAGATTAATCTTGTACTAGACTATTACAGAAAACTCTTTGAGACTGATTTACATCTAATTTGCTAACCTATTATAAAGAAAATGCCTCCTACACAAACAAAATTGTTAAAAAATAATATCCACTGAAATAACGTTTGTTGGTATATACAATATAGACTAAATGAAAAATTTTGGATGAAAAGATATGACTCCTGTGACTTCACAGAAATTGAGGGCTTAACTTCAAGAATACAAGTTGTCCTACTGTGAGTCTCAGATTTATCTAGTTTCAGTACTTGCATAGGTTTAAACACTTACTTAGGTACACAGTCCTACTTACATCCACAGTTCCCCAAAGGGAACCCTCCACACCTTTCAGGATGTGTTCTGCTCTCCTTAGGGTTAGTCTGTTATTTAGATTCAGTTGTGTACGTCTCTAGAATGTGAAAGTATTTTATCCTGGATTAGGTTGCAAGGGATAGGAGGTTTTTCTTTCAACCCGTTCTTTTTATAATTAAGTAAAGAAACAGAAAGATAAAGCTAGGAAATAATTGTTTTAAAGCATGAGTGTAAACATAAACAAGTCTTTAACAACTGAATTGATAAAATTACATCTCAGATAATAACTGAAATAATGTTGCTTTCCTTTTTCACTTTGTGAAAATGTGCTCCTTCAAGAGTCACATCATCCTATTTTTTGGTCTTCAGTCTTGAAAACACTTATGTATTTGCTTACATTTCAGACATTTCAATGGCACTGGCATAAAAAGTACTATTCCCAAGTAAATTTTATTCTTAGGAAAAGATATGCAGGATAAGTCTTGATGAAGAATTATCTGAAAGAATATTTGAGCTATATTGTACAAATTTTCCTCCTACCTGCTTCACTCAATACTCATACTTCATTATATGTCAGAAGATCTTCTATATTGTATCATAGATCTGCCACAGAAAGCAAACACTCTTCAAAATTATGGGTTTTATTATTGTTACTTGACAACATTCATACTTTCACTGTTGCAAGGTCTTCATTGGAACATCTGATATACAGAGGAGACTTTCTGTATTAACATGCTTTAATTATTTGCCTGAAGACTGCTGCAGAAGAGTCACATTTTCTTTGTAGGAACCATATTTATCACTCAGAAAAATTAATTACCATTATGTCTCCAGTATTTTTCTTTCAAACATTGACTCTTGATCATGAGTGGTCTAGGACAGATCTTGCTAGCTGAGGTTTACTTGTTTTTTTCGTGCTGGTTTTGTTATAATTACCCATTTAGGATTCAAAGACTTCTCTTCCTCCTTTACATTTTTTGTACAACTGTACTAAGTTAAATTACTGAATGTATTTCCAGTAGACATTCACAGAAAAAATGGTCAGGACTTATAACAAATACTATATTCTCAGTCTTCTGTTGTCTTGATTCATTATTTTTAATGAACTCAGTCCAATGATTAATTTGAGCTATCTCTAGATATGGAGCTCTGCAGCTTCTCTTTCCACTAAATTGAACCAGTCAGTACTTTTGTGGCTATATGCTGAAAAATCACCAACTTGAATGGCAAAAATGAAAATAAATAGTATTAAAATGTGCTCTCATACAAGCCTTCTATATTTTTCATTAAAAGCCCGATTGGTAAAACTGATATTCATGTCCTTAGTTATTAAAGCAGACATTGCTCAAATATAGAAGCAATTACTCTCATTCAGTTGCTTATCTCTCACCTGCAAAATATATGCTATGATAAAAGAGAAAGTAACTGTTGTTCAGGACACTGTCACTTCAAGTCCTAGGACTATCTGAGAGATGAGGGATGTTTAGAAACATGGATTTCAGTCTGACTTACATGGAAAAGTTCACTAAACAGTAAGCTGGAGGGCCTAGCCAGACTTTTGTATGGCTATGAATAATAAAATAATAATAATAATAGATTTTCGCTTGTTTCATTTTTTAAAAAAAATAGTATTTTCAAAATTACTATGATTGATTGTTACTTATAACTTCCATTAAAATGTCCTAATAATGTATTCTATTTTGGTTTTTGATGTTGCCCAAATAAAAATAAATTAAGATAATTAATACTGTGGGTATATGAGGATGTGTAACTATTTTATGCACCTATTTGTAATGCCTCTCTACTTTGCCAGGTGTTGCTCCTTTTGTAATTGTTACTGATATCACACACACATTTTGAATAATACAGAGTTGCAGATGGCATTTGGAGTCTCAAAATCAATGTGCAGCCCTTTGCACAGCCTGAACATGAAGACTTCTAGATGAAAAAATAAGAATCAAGATTTCAGTAGTTCTTCTATACATGAAGTATCCTCATTAGTCAGATTGACCATAGTACAGTCTACAAGGAAGTTTTCAGTATAAACGTTAAACATTTATGTGCTTTGGGAAAAATAATCTCCGGTTCAGTTCTGCTTATTTCACTGGCATAATAAAGGGACAGATTTTACCCTTTATTTCACATTGGGGATGGGGGTGGGTGCAGGGAAGCATCTCTGAAGAACAGAGAAAAATATACTAAATATTTTCCAGCTCCTTTTTGTATCTGTGTTTGCACAGCTGACGTATTGAGGCAACTCAAATGGAGATGTAAGCACAATAGGCAGCCACTCTAATAACTTTACCAGATGCTTAAAAGCTTCTCCTCAAGGTTCTGCTTAGATTTTTTTTTCCTTTGTCTGAGGGATCCTAAGGCTTGCTGAACTCTCAGTAGGGAGCAGCGTCTTTTTACTTACTTACAGAGGAAACTGATGCATTAATCTTAGCTTTTGTTGCCATTTGGCCGCTCTCTTTTACAGTAGCTTAGACCTGGAAACCTAGTTTCAAGATGTCATGTGTAGATAATTCCCTCCTTAAACTGATACCAGAAGAAGTAGACATCTGTGACAAAATACACTTTTTTTTTTTTTTTTTTTTTGTAAATCAGAAGGAATAGGAGTTCCTTTTATTAATTTTTGTGGTCTTCATCTACATGGAAGATAACAAAACATTTTAATTAAATTTTAAATTAAAATGACTGAACTCAGTTTGAGTCAACTTTCAGATTTTAATTGTCAGTTACGGAAGAATTAGACATGTCCTCATTGCCACTTTCTGTGGCATACTGTACCATGATACACTTAAATATAGGTAAACTGATGTTTTCTTTCTCAGACTTTCTAAATACTAAAAAGAAGCAATCTCAAAACAGTCTGAGGTCTGAAAGAGTATTGTTTTCTTAAAACATGTGATTAGACTCTGACCCAACTCTTTAATGCCAGTTAAACCTAGGAATTTTCCTGTCCCTAAGTTTCCTTTCATATAATCCTGAGAGCAATTCTCTTTTGACTAGTCCTTCTGTCCTCACATGGCACGGCCCCCAGCAGTATGTTTCATGCCACCCACTCGTGCTGGTCATTGCCTGAAGATAACTGAGGAACTAAGGTTATATTTCTGCTTACCAGCAAAACCAAGCAATTCACAAAGACGACTTTGTAAGAGTCGTCTTTGGAAAGTCTGTGACATTCTGTCTTTCAAACCAAACAATGAGCATATCCCAGAGTACTCATGAACTGTTATAAAACCAGAGATTTTTCTCCCTGCCTATATAGTATATTTTTCAGTTCCAAGCATCTAGTTCTATCATTCAAAGGTTTTATTTGAGATTTCAAATTTTTCATCAAAACCCAAGACTATTTTACAGAATGTCATGATGTTCCTTTTGCATATTTGATAAAATCAATATATTTATTAGTATTTTCTATGGTTTTCTTGAATAGCTGACAAATGTAAAATATTTGATTGCCCAGAGATACCTTTATTCTAAATCCCATATTGGTGTTCCCTTCTCATTCATTTGATTTTGGGATAATATAATGAAGATGGCATTAATGGTAGAGATGCCATGATAATCTTTTGATTCAATCTTGTCATGCTTTCTCATAATTTGGTATGTGTTAATGTTCATCTGTTCCACTGAGATATTTCCAGACCACTAAGCCCAGCTTGTTACAACTTTCTGTTATCTTATGTGTTTAATAATTAATCAAGAGATTTACCAGTATCTGTAGTTCACAAGCAATCTAACTTCCTCTTCAATTTCTTTTAGAAATTCTTTCTCCCTTACTTCCAGGATAAGTTGTTTGCTTTTAAGAAGTGGACTCAAATCTTCCCTCAATTGTTCTATAACTGTATTCTTTGAAATGAAAAGATGCCTCTTTTTGTTCTTCATCAGAACTTCTTCTCCAGTTCAGTGATAATATCTTCCCATGTTCCTTTTGCCCTACCCCACCTCCTTCAGATAGCTACATATGCAGTGCTTGTACCACCATCTCTTCCCTGGCTCTTTCAATACCAGACCTAAGAGGTCTGGAAAAAAGAAGACCCAAGAGAAAGATGATAGCGGTCTACACAAGTAGGGTGGACAGTGTGAATAGTGGTCAATTGCTCATTGCCTTTTTGAGAAAAATAAGGGGTATCAAGTAAAGATGGTGTGTGACAGATAAAAAAAAACAGAAAAGGAAATACTTCTTTACACAATATAGAGGTCTTGGCCATGTGGCACTGGAATATTAAAACATCACAAGAGTTCAAAAATCAATGAGAATTGTATTAAAAAAACCCTATCGGGGACTGTTAGATACAGTCTAAGATGGTACATATGGTTTGTAAGTTTGCTGGGAGCTGGGCAAATATTCTAGGGATTTGTCACTATATGTTTGCCTTGTTCTTACCCGCTTCTCTGTGCATCTACTATAGGTAGCTTTTGGGAGCAAGATTCTGAGGGAGTGGGACATTTTGTATGACCTAAAGGCCAAGGATGTCCTTAGCCTCTCTTCTCCCTTATCACATTTTTCAGAGATTCTCTTTCCAAACACATACGACCTTTGAGGCACATTGATTCTCAGTTGTTCTTTTCCAGTCTTTATCAAAACCCTGTTCATATCATTCTTGTTGCCATACTATCTGATGGCCTCATTTGCGTCAAGATCAGCCATAACATTCACATGGTTTTAAAATCCACAAGTCTGTTTTACTACTATTATCTGATATCCCTATCTTTATTTAGATACCTCCAAAACACTGTATTTTATGAGCAACTCAGCTATTTTTTCCCATTCTTTACTGTGCCAAGGTTTGTTTGTTGTTTTTTTTTTCACTGCCTTCAGTGCTTTACAGCTTCACAGTTAACTTCCCTTACCAGTACTCTGACAGAAAAACTGAACTTACCATTTTGCATATGAGTAGTGGGTTGATGCCAGGTGCTCACTGAGCTGCTCTATCCTCTCCTTAGCTGAACAGGTAAAGGCTTGTGGGTAGAGATAAGGACAGGGAGATCACTCACCAATTACTGTCATGGGCAAAACAGGATCAACTTGGGGAAAATTATTAGCAATCAAATCAGAGCAGGATAATGAGAAATAAAAACCAAATCTTAAAACACCTTCCCCCCACCCCTCCCTTCTTCCTGAGCTTAACTTCACTCCTGATTTTTTTACCTCCTCCCATCCAGCAGCACAAGGGGACAGGGAATGGGGGTTGCGGTCAGTTCATCACTCGTTGTCTCTGCTGCTCCTTCCTCCTCACTCTCTTCCCCTGCTCCAGTGTGAGATCTCTCCCACAGGAGACAGTCCTCCATGAACTTCTCCAACGTGGGTCCTTCCCATGGGCTGCAGTTCTTCACTAACTGCTCCAGTGTGGGTCCCCCACGGGGTCACAAGTCCTGCCAGCAAACCTGCTCCAGCATGGGCTCCTCTCTCCACAGGCCCACAGGTCCTGCCAGGAGCCTGCTCCAGCACAGGCTTCCCATGGGGTCACAGCCTCCTTCGGACAACCACCTGCTTCTGCGTGGGGTCCTCTCCAGGCTGCAGGTGTATCTCTGCTCCCCTGATACCCTCCGTGGCTGCAGGGGCACAGCTGCCTCACCATGGTCTCACCACAGGATGCAGGGGGATCTCTGCTCCAGTGCCTGGAGCACCTCTTCCCCCTCTTTCTTCACTGGGCTTGGTGTCTGTAGGGCTGTTTCTCTCACATATTCTCACTCCTCTGTCATGACAGCAGTTGCACAGCAGTTTTTTCCCCTTTTAAAATATGTTATCCCAGAGGCACTACCACTGTCACTGTTGGTCTCGGCCTTGGCCAGGGGCAGGTCCATTCGGGAGCCGGCTGGCATTGTCTCTGTTGGACATGGTGAAAGCTTCTAGCAGCTTCTCAGAGAAGCCACCTCTGTAGCCCCACTGCTACCAAAACCTTGCCATGCAAACCCAATAGAGCATGTAAAGCATATGTAAATTCTACATATCTGATACAGAAAATAAGTCAACATGAGTAATGCAAGCTAAAGATATTCCTTAAATATGAAATAGTTGAGACAGAGAGGCCTAATGTGTAATTACTGTCCATAGTTTTTACTTTTCATCAATACTTGACTGGAACCCAGATAGATTCCAGGAAGGAATACTATAGAACCAAATTTTATTATCTAACAGATCCCAGGAAAAAAGGTGTTTTCCACCAGAGACAGTTAATGGCTAGGAAAGAGAATCTGACTTCTCAAGTTGTGCCTGTTCTCAGTATTCTTGATCTCTTGCTCTATCTCCTCCAAAGTTTACCATTTATTTGATTTATAAAATATGTGTGCAAGTAGTGTTGTGATTTTCATGACAGCCCAAGAATAGAAATGAGGCAAGACCTATGGGAAAGAGATTTTAATTTATTTGATAACTCCTGGAACTGGGAAAAAGGCAAGCATAGAAGTCTTTTTTCAGGATCTTATCTCTCCCTGCACACCTTTCCTCCTTTATGTAACAGCTGCATACTTTAAAATGACCCATTATTGGTCTGGGCATTTTTTGTAATAGCACATTTTTAATGGAAATAATTATGGATCTATACAGTATTTTACTCATCTGCTGGGCCTTTATTGTTAGCCTGTTGCTGTTTCGTTTACTAATGATCTGTTTCTGTGACAATTTAAGCCAGTCTGTCCATTTTTAATCTTTGAGAACTTTAAAAAAAAAAAAAAGTTATCTCTGAAAGATAATTTTATCAATTAAAAAATGAATTGCTACTGTGAGCTCCTTTTTCATTTCTTAAGAGGCTGCTGCATGGGCTTCCTGAGCTGGGTGGGGAGAAGGACGAGAATTAGACAGAAAAGATAGAAAAGGTTGGTTCAGTTGCCTCAACTTTAGTTGCAATTCAATAGACTCTCAGCTTTCTTAGACAGATGCCATTTGGCACCTCAAAAAGCTGAGGTATCCCCTAGGATCTGCCATCCCTCTTAGGAAATCTTGAGTATCCTAGGGCATTTCAGATGACCTCACCTAGAGTCTCAAATGATGGAAAAGAGCATGGGGGTTTTGTTTGTTTGTTTGTTTTTATTCTACCATTTCCAGTTGATTTGGTAAGTTGTGCAGTACAACTATAATGTGAAGGGAGACAACGAAAGGAAATAATTGCTGTAAGCCAGACTTACTTTCCCGTGAACTGGAGCAAGTCTAATAACTGCCATAAGTTAATAGTGTCTTACAGCTGTTTTTTAAAATTCCAGTGGTCTATGTTCTGATTCATGGGATAGCGACTCTATTCCTGTAAATAATTATTTAAAAAAAAAAAGTTTAAAATAGTTTTGGAACAATACAGCAGCTTGATGACACCTGAAAATTTATTTCAGAGGGATTTACAAATCTTGTTTTTATAGCTGCTTCATGCCTTTGGGCATATCAAAACAGTTAGGGGCATGCAAAGTATTTGGCCCTTACAGTTCAAAGATGTTTATTTTAGCTTTGCTTATTTTAACCTTAGAAAGTTCTACTAACTATAGTTAGTAGTACTAACTGTTGTTGCAAAAGGCACTATTATCTTATTCTAGGCTCATTTTAAAATAAATTATAGTGATCCACTGAATGAATTATTCATCCTTGGCTGAAGTGACAACATGTCATTGTACCAAGATAAAGGAAAATATAAAATTGTATTTGTTCTTTAGCTTTGGACACAACGGTATTTTCAAAAAATCCAGTACTAATGTGTACTTTGGCACGACATCTTTAGCATTTGTGCCTCCCTCTGATAAAAAGTGATGGAATAGTTTTAATCCAGCCTCTGTGCAGACAAGGACGCTGCTTCAGGGGAATGCCAGACAATGTAGTAGCTCTTCTGTAGTAGCCAGGGAAAACATACTTCCCCTTACAGTTAGCTGCTAAGTAACCTTGTTTTTATCCTCTTTCCTTTTTAAGTTCCCAATTCTGCTCTTATTGAGGTGAATGAGAGCTTTTGCAGGAAATTTGCTTTTGTTCCATAGAAATTACAGGAAGGAAATGGTCCTTCAGGAAGACTTCATTCATGTGCCTTTATGAATTTTCTATAGCAAGGTTCACAGCAACAGCAATTCCACTGCATTTACCTGCAATTCAGGAATAAGCTTAAACTCTCATTGCTGTCAACTACGTGTGTGTTTAGCTGTCTTAAAATCAAGATGCCCTTAGAAAACATACTTTATGTGCTTTCACAAAAAACCACAAAACTTCTATTTATGTTTTTTGCATCCATTGCCACCATCTTAATGAGATACCTGCTGCTGAGGTGCTGCACATCAGATGCCTCTTCTGTTTTGCTCTCATAAAGGGAAACTGGACAGTTTATATCATTGTCTGGGTGTTACTATGTGAGAAAGTAGTTTACACCTTGCATTTTGAAGCAAAAAGAGAAAGTCATAGAAGATTTTACAGGCTACAGGAGATACTAGGCCATAGAGGGATTATTCAAAAATCACAAGCAATCATTGCACTCACTTTTGCTTGCTTTGTTTTGTGAAAACAGCAGAGAGGAGTTGTTGTTCCACATCTTTTCTTGGTTATCATGGACATAAATCAATCACAGATTTGGGGGCAGGCACTTCAAATCTTGAACTCTGCATGAAATTCAATACCAAGTCAACACAGAATGGTTTATTTTTCTGAAGAACCAAGTTTGAGCACTTGCCTATGAGTATTCCAGCTGTGGTGCACATAGCGCACATATTTAAGACATATTCTAGTTAACAATGTCTGTTGGGATTGTGCTTGTGTCCTGAATATTGCCGGACTTCTGTACTGGAAACATGAAGACTGAAAGAAGCCTAGGCACCACTTAGTGGGTTTACTTTTTCCATTCATGCTGTTGGGAAGTAAGACAGTCACTTAGTATTGGGGCCATCGATAGACTCTGACTCATTGATATTTTTGCCCTAATAATTTGGTTTTGCATATAAATAGTTTTTTTCTGGTATAGGCATTTAATCTAAGTCTTTCAGATTTAGAGAGCTCTTATAGCATGACTGTGATGTGATGATCACATAAACCAATTCTAACGGAATTTACAAACACAATATATTACTCACCTTTAGTGGCAACAGTACTAATAGTGAAGTGAATTAGCAACTTGATCTATTTGATATATTAATTTGCCATCTAGATTTTGGACAAAAGTAGTATAAGAGTGTGGTATCAACCTCTTTATCCTAAAAGATAGAGGATACCAGCACTGTTTTCCTGAATACTGACTGATTCAGTATTATTCTCTCTGACGCATGAATCACTACACTTTTCAGTAATAAATGTCAGGTATAATGTCTAGAAATAGCAGAATAACAAGTTACAGCAAAGATCCATATTGCTTTTTCCTTTGCTAAATCTGAACTTCGTATCAGTTCTCTCTACCCTGGCGATAAGCAGCTTTCTCAGAATTAGTAGAGGCTAATTCTGTGACATATCCCTTGACTCCCATTGCAAAAATATTTCTCTCCTACTAAATAGTACTCTTGTTTCTCTGACTCAGAAAGAGGCCTGAAAAGCTCTTTTTTCTTCTCTTAGCTCTGTTCTTATGAGCATCTGGTTCAGATGAAGTTAAGGGTCTTCTAGTTCATTCAAACATCTGGTGCTATAAATATTCATGCCTTGGTAGGTTTCCAAATCTTTTGCATCCATTGGCTTATTTTTCTAAAAAATACATGGGGACTTTATATGAGAGGAGCTTTCTTCCATATGAGTGCTTGCTCAGAGTTATGACTGTATCTTCAAAAATTGCTGAAGGAGGAAGAAAACTGAGGTTGTATAAAAAGCAGTATAGCTATACTGAGTCAGGCAAAAAAACCCACAAACATTTAGACCAGCATCCTCTCTCTGACATCGATCAACTACACATGACACATTTGACAGTGCTAGCATGATTATACATTGATTTCTGTAACACTTCATTAAGCTGTGTCTAAAGTTAGCAAAGAAGCCCATCTAACAGCCAACAGAGAGAACGGAATAAATGTGGACTCCATCTGAAACAGATTCTCCACCCTTGGAGATATCCAGAATTTGACTGGGCAAGGCCTGAATAACCTGATCTAACTGGGCCTGCTCTGAGCAGAGAGTTGGACTAGCTGACCTCTGCATCTCCCTTCCAACATACATGATTCTGTGACTATATTCCTTCTATTTAGCATCCATCCATTCATCCACTGCTAATCCCTTGGTAGAAGAAAAACGAATCCTTCTTGCAGTCATCTGGCATCTTTTGTTATGCAATGAGAATGTCAAAACACATATTCTATAGCTTTTTGAAGGCACACAGGGTATAGCTAGATGCCTACCTATGAGCCAGATGCCCAAGCTCCCATTACAGTCAGTGGAAATCAAATCAATACAGTTGATAGTTGCACTAAATTTTATGAGCCTAGGTTGTCCACATTCTCTGCAAACTTGTTACTAATTTGCTGCATTTAAATTACAGCCTGGGTTGCCCCCGCCAATGTGGTACACTACAACTTGTGCAGTTTATGTGGATCACACATGTTTTATGCAGAACTGGAAATTTACTGCTACTCTAATTAAAGTCTTGACAGTCTGATCAAAGAATTATTATGTCTGGGTACAACAATTATAGAAATTACAGTTCAAACTATCCAAACATCACGGCTCATCCCAATAATAATACAGTGAAAACCAAAATACCCAAACTTTATAGTAATTGTCCCTTTCTCTAGTATTATGCTCACCCTTCCACTGTCATTCTAGTGACACAGAGATCACGTTCTGCGATTGATGGCTTTTGTCTTGGGAGGAGGGTGTCCTGGCGAGTCATCCATGGAATAGGTACAATGTCAGGGGGTTCTTCCACCTCTTGATGGTTTTTTTACTCCTTACTCTTGGGTCTGCTTAGTGTCATTATTATGTACTTGCTAACACAGTTCACTTGCTCCTTATTTATTGGTCCACAATTCCATATTACATCCAAATCTACTATGCATGGTATGTTTTACATATATCTGTCCTGGGTCCAGCTGGGATAGG
>NW_010108955.1:0-264 GCF_000699245.1 Pterocles gutturalis
GTTTTCCAGCTGGGAAGTGTCCCAGCAGAGGGGACCCCGCGTACCATTGGGCTCCCGCGGGGAGCTGCCGCAGCCCAGGCGCATGACGATGGGCGCGTAGGCCAGCTTCCCCTCCACGCAGTGCTTGCGGATGCTGTCCAGGATGTTGGCGGGGAAGTGGATGTGCAGGTCGCAGAGGAACACGATGCTGTGCCCATCCTGCGCCAGGGGACAGACACAGGCAGGAGGGTCACAGCGAAAACGGCTCCAGGAGAGAAGCCACGG
>NW_010108955.1:290-851 GCF_000699245.1 Pterocles gutturalis
GCCCACCCCAGCCTGCAGCCCCGCCGAGCGCTCAAAGTTCCCCGTGCGCCGCAGGTACTGGTAGCTGGGGGAGAGACGGAGCGGTTCGTGCTGGTGACCAAAAGGGACACAGCCAAGAGGGGCCCGGGGACCACAGCGAGGGGAGTGGACCTTTGCGGGAAGGGGGTCGGGTGCCAAGGGTCCCCCCGCAGAGGTGGGAGGTTTCTGCATCCCCGGCTCCTCCATGGGGGAAATAAGTTCAAACCCCCAAAAAGGAGGAGGAGGAGGAAGGTGGGGGGGCAGAGACCCCGGCTGGTCTGGGAGACGGGATGGCCTGTCCCACCACGAGGAGCCCCACAGACCCCCTCCCAGGGTGGGAGCCGGTGGGTTACCGGGGCAGTCGGGCGTCTCGCAGGGCTTTCTCGACGTCCATGTCGTCGCTGTCGAAGTCCACCAGGATGACGTTGAAGTTGGCGTCCCCCGTAGCCCCGTAGAGGCCGGCCATGTCCGAGATGAACTGCTGCACCCAGCGGGCTTGGTTCTTCACTGCCAGACACAGCCACCAGCGACCCTCAGGCTTCG
>NW_010108955.1:965-1202 GCF_000699245.1 Pterocles gutturalis
CAGGGAGCAGAGGGGTTGCCTTCCTCCCGCCGGAGGATGCTGAGGGTGGAGGGAGCAGCAGAGACCCTGGGGACACACGTCCTGCTGTCACCTACCGGGTACCACGAAGTGCACCGTGACGTCCTGCCTCCAGCTGAGCCGCAGCGGCCGGCACAGGACGGGTTTGCCGTAGAGGATGCTCCAGGTGCTCGGCGGGGGCTCGGTGGCCCCCAGGGGTGGCCCTTCGGGGTTGGCCTC
>NW_010108956.1:0-59674 GCF_000699245.1 Pterocles gutturalis
TTAAAATATAATTTAGATTCAGGAAACACACAATACAAGGAAAATTATAGTAGCAGTTCCTAATTTTAACTTTTTCATAATCTTGTAACTCTTCACAAGTCTGAATGAAACGTGATGAGAGAAAGATACACGTTGGCCTGCAGAAAATGAGCTTTTAATTCTATAACTTCTTTTTAAAATCATTTTCTCTAAGCCAGCTAATTAAAGAAATAAAGAATGTGGCATCTGCTCTCAGTGTGCACAGTAGGTAATTTCTCTACTAGTTTTTATCCTTTCTGCTGGCAGCATAAAATAATTCACCAGCATAAACTCTGCTGGGGCTTGTGAGACCTTCTGGCAGAAGGAGAAGCTGAGATGCCGGTGAGCGAGCCTGGCTGATGAGCTGTGAAGACACGGTCCTCTGGTTTTGATTACAGAGGTGGCCAGGGTATTTTTTTTCATGCCTGGTTTTGCTCAGCTTTGAGAAATTGTGTATTGTTTGTGTCCCGAGGAAGTATATTGGATGCCTCCAGACAGAAAGTTGGGGAATTTTTCCCTGCCTTCAGTGTATAAAAACCAGTGTAGAAGAGTTTGTGATTAAGGTTCAAATAAGATAGTACCTCGGTGGAAGAACAATTTAAGGAAGAAAGTGATTCCAGCTATGCCTGTCTAAGATAGGTAGTCAACAGATCAGTCTTTTTAGGTTTTTGTCTTTCAGGACTAAGCTTTTTGAAGTAAGGATTTGTGCTTCTATGGTTTCAGAAAGAAATCCCTCAAATATATTGATGTTCATAACTTTGTATGTACAGTAAAAGTCACCTCAGGGCAGACTATTCATTGACAAATGACCATCACTGGGGCTTCTTGGATCTCACAGTGGCTGCTAACCATGGCCAAAGCCTTGGCCACTGTTGAAGACTACACTGTTTAAGAGAGTTTGTACTACAACGACTCTAAGGGCTCACCTGATACCAAAGTGGTATGAATTTAACTTAAAATATTTTGAAAAAACAAGTTAGTTTTCCACCTCAGACACTTCTTACTCTGGTTTAGTTTAAACAAACCTGAGTGGCTTAAAACAAAAATAAACCTTGTTGCACACCAACTTACTTTAATACTTTTATTGGAAGAGATGAACTGTTTATGTGAGAGGAAAATTTAGCTTTCTTCCTATTTTGATAATAGGCAACATAAATTATGTTGATGTTATGCAAAAATATTTTTATTTTTCTACTTGACAGAATAATAACCATAAAACCTTCTAAATGTATATAATTTCAAGGTAATAATACAGTGAGAGATGTTTAGAAAACAGCTCTGAAATTTCTCTAAGTAGCTGAAGCCTTGCTGATTTACCAGAGTCACTTTAATGTGTATTTACTTTGCAATTGAGTGTTGTGATTGAAGCACTGATACACACCCCTGTGCCTTGCAGTTAGGGCTCTGATGATAGTGAATGTACTGCTTGAAGGTTTCAGCAGGTTCTGGGGGACTTGAGGTGTTAGTCAGCGGGGACCTTGACAGGCTGAGAAAAATGGGCTGGCAGAAACTTAAATTAAGCATTTGCAGGACTCAGAGAGTCCTGCAGTTGGAACAGACAGAATGATGTCATGCAATGGCGCAGGCCTGGCTGTTGGCCAGATGGAAGATGGCTCCTCAAAAAAAAAAGGACCTAGGGTCCTATACCAGCTTAGTCACTAGTGTGCCCTTCCAAGGAAAAGGTTCACCCCCATACTGGGCTGTGCTAAAGACGGTGCAGCCAGCAGGCTGAGGACAGTGATTCTTACCTCTGTTCAGCACTTGCAAGGCTGCATCTGGATTACTGTGTCAGTTTTTTGACCCCCCAGTAGGAGGAAGATAATATACTAGAGTGAGAGTGAGTGAGCAGGCTGAAGCACATGATGTACAAGGAGAAGCTGATAGAGCTGTTTTTTTATTGCTCCCTTCAGCTGTCTGAAAGGAAGTTATGGAGGAGACAGAGCTAAGCTCATGTCAGAGGTGCGCAGTAGGATGAGAGGCAGCAGATGGAGACCACAATAGGAGAAATTCTGATTAGGTGATAGGAAAATTTTTTGATCATGACAATAGTGAAACCCTGGAACAAGGGCCTAGAGAGTCTCCATGCCTGGAGCTACTCTGAAGTTGACTGGACAGGACCCTGGGCTGCCTGCTCTCAGTCAGTCAGGTGTCTGGACCAGATAACCTGTAGATGTCCCTTTTTATAATTCCAGTGGAGTTTAATGTGCTAAGCAAGAAAAAGATTTTTGCTTCAATCTCACAATTAGCTTTTTCATGTCCTCTAGTAGTGTCCCACCTGGTGCTCAACATCTGAGGTTAGACTGTCAACTAGTAGGAAGAGAGAAATATCTCTATGGGCTCAGTGGAGGCTTTTCTGTAATACACAATGCCCTATGTTAAACACTGAAAGCGTATTATTAGCTTGGATAGAAACTCCAGCAAGAAGCATTTGGAGAAGGATGTAGGTCTGCAAATGACAGAATTTACACTCTGTCAATTATTGAATATTCAAACTATGCCTGAGGTTTGATATATATATATATATGTATACATCAGATTTACATGAGCCTGAAACTCTTATTGTGAATTCATGACTTGAAGGAAAAGGCATAAAATACCCCAATAAAAAAGATGTATTGTTTCAGTTCGGAAAAGAATGAGCTAAGTTAGGATAGCATTAGCGTAGCGACTATCTGCTTCCGGGGTTAATAGTCTCATTGGTTTTGATAGAGCTGCTGAAGGAGAAAAGGTTTAATATTGTTCATGTTAGAAAATTAGTTCATACAGCTACTTGCTGAATGTGTATTGATGCTAGCATCAAAGTAGTATAAATCCTGTTTTAATCTTTGTGTGTGTGTGTACTCATTTTCAGATTGCTACAAGTGAAGAGAGACCCTCTGGTCATGATTTCCTTGTTGGACATGTTTACAGGGGTGTGGAGACGTTGGGAAAGGAACTTTTTATGTATTTTGATCAGAAAGCTTTGAGGTAAGAGGCGAGAAAAAAGCTTCCTAAGCATTCAGACTGTACGGATGTGGGGGGTTGTCTTGTTCTTGCTAATACCAGTTTCACAGATTTGAAAGTTAGTGCTAACGAGAAACTTCTCAGCAGCCTCTCTGCAGTGCTGGAAATACTGGATATAGTCACATTTTCAGATAATTTAATGCTTTATTCTTAGTCTGAGATTCCACGTAAAGTTATCTGAAAAGGAAAATTATTCCTTGAAATGCTTTGTTTCTAACAGGAAATTGCATTTTCTAGGGACAAAACTCAGAAGTGCTTGCAGTTACAGTTACTTAATATCTTCCCCTACAAACTGCACTTGAAATTTCTTTTAACTTTCCTTAAGAAACGTAGACTGAAATTTTGTACTTAATTTTTAATGATTCAATTGCTTTGATAATAAACTTGTGTGAAAATTTGCCAAACTTAAAATATTCTGCATGTATAGGTTTATGCTGCCTTTCTTTCTTTAAACAATATTAACAGCTCCTTGGTTTAGAGGCGTGGTTTGAAATTTGTCAGATCAATGGTTTGAGTATCATAAATGTAGCTCTTAACTTTCTAGTGAAACCATATCTCCTAGACAAATGGTAAAACTGCCAAATCATTGTTTGTTCATGCTTTGCAGAGCTTATTAGGGGTTGGCTGGCACATTTAGGATTTTGTCATATGCTTTAACCCCTTGGACTTCTTGTTCTAGTCTTCAAGGTTGTATTTGGAATCTAGTTTACTTTTCTAGTTCAATATGCTGTACTGCAAAGTCAACTGAAAATAAATCTAACCAAATGCAGTGTAATGGATTATTAAAAAAATCCCCTTTCATTCTTTATGGTAATTAGTATAGAATACATAGGTAAGGCCCTAATATTTAATAAGTAAGGCTTGCAGTTAATGTTTCTCTTTACCCTTCTATGTGCAACATAATTCTAATCTGTCTAAATCTTTTAAAAGGGAAGCAACATCACTTCTACATTCAGTCTAGTCTTTGTCACCTACTGACTGATGTTGAACAAAGGTGTAAGGTTATGATTTTTGTTCATTTAAAACTGATAATATCAACAAATACCTTACAATTCTGTGACATATTTTGCCAGTGGCACAGCTGTTATAGGAGGGAGGTGGAACTGAAAATGCTTGGCTGCAAGTACAACAGTTTACAGTAGTTGAATGCTGGATAAATAAAGGCAATGATGTATTAGTAATTACCTGGGATACTGCATGGACTGATCTTTGGTAGCAGGGGCCTGCTGGTTATCAGATATAGTGATATATGCTTATTTCTCCTAGTGTTAGAGAAATGCAACTAGTCTTACAAGCACATACTGGTCTTTACATGACAATCATACAAGCAACTAGTAGGACAGGACTGCATATGTGTTTAAAGCAACCCATTTGTGAAGAATAGGATTATGGTCCGAATCGGTTTCTCTTGCTTTGTATTGTGCTTTCTTAAATAGAAACAGAGAAGAAAAATCAGTTCTAAAAATAAAAAGATATGTCAGTTATAAAGGAAGATTAAAAAAAGAAAGGCAGGGAGGTAACTGATGCAGATGTTAGCCTTTTTAAAATGACTATTGCATGTGTTACAAATTGATTGCATAAGCAAAGGAGTAAATTACAAATAAGAAGACATTGTTTCAACAGACTGAATTACAGTACCAGAAGAAAAAAGCTATTACTAAGGAATGTAAGTAAGCATTTTGCAAAAGTTCTCTTCAAAGAGAAAGAAAATGTGGCCAAGTTTTAGTCTGGAAAATACAATCCTTTGACCCTGGAAGATCTTAAATAATTCTTAAGCTTTTTAGCCAATGCAATAACTTACTGTACTTAATGAAAACAGTTTGTCATTTGATCATAAGCTTAAAGGTTTTATCAATTCATCAGTTATTGTAGCTCTAGAAACTGTATTTAAGGAGTCCCTTTAGTCATGTCACTTATTTGTTTGGAAACATTTTAGAAAAGTTATGTACAAGAAAGGTCTCCTCTATACAAGAGGCAGAAGTTATTTATTATCTGATAATGAAGATGTTAATTCTCTTGTTTTAAAAATGTGTGTTGTGCATTTTAAAGATGTTGAGAGGAGGCAGAGGGAAGGCTTCAAGAAAATGCATCTTGCAGCAGTCTAAGATTGGCTGCCAGGATTGTTACTGGGAGATGAAATATGGAATATGCCTTCAGAGGTTGTATTACTTCTTTATTAAAGTTAACTCTCAAATATAGGACTTTCTTGTCATGAGGAGGGTTACCGATATACAGATTCTGTATCTGTATGTCAGTTTCTCAACATAACAAACCCAGCTTTTCATGTCTACTAAGATTATGTGTAAAAAGCTGGTGGTCATGCTGGAATAATGTTAGTCAGACATGTCTTGTGAAAGAGCGGACCATGAAAGGTTATTAAACTCATTTTTTGCTCCTGGATTTGCTCAAGTGGAGAATGACTGCCTGGTGGGAGAAGATAACCTGGCCATGAAATTGTTTTATACAGTTTGGCTACTGCTTGCCTGACTTGCAAATGAGGAGGATACTTCTGAAGTGTTGCTGTGTTGGGGATAGCAATTAGCAAACGAAGTTCAGTTCAGTATATTTGCAATTCATGGTGGGCAGTAGAAGTTTTCTTTTAGGGGTACAAATGAGCAATGGCACCTTCTGAAGAAATTAGTACTTCTACTTTTTGATGTCTGTTTAAACAAGGACATTAAAGTCACTGAAGAAAGTCAAGGTTTTTTGGAAAATCTGAGGTTTGGTTTTTTTTTAATTTTGTCTTGAAAGTCACTTAAATAATCAATGAAGTATGAAAAAAGTTCTGTAGTACTTGTGAGTTGTGCAGGAGAAACTTGGATGGACTGTATGTTTTATAATGGCAATGATAGTGTTATGCGAGAGAGGTTGTTCTGGGTTTAGTTTCTGTAGCATGCCATTAATGTAAATTTGGAGTGAAAAGTGGGTTAGAAAAGTTTCTGAAAATTGATAATGCGTGTATGTTTTTGCATAACTGAAAATGGGCACAAATATTCTTAGGAAAAAGATAAATGTTCACATACCTTAATGAAATCTGCTGTCTTGACTGGAAATTACATCTTGTTCTTTAGGACTCGATAATGTGAATTGTCACTGGTTTTTACATCTCTATATAGTAGTTTGACTGTGCTGCTACTAATCTTTTATTTTTTATGGGCAAAAATGTTTTAAATAAAAAGCAGATCCTTATAATGTGTAGCACTAAATAATTCCAAAACCTCACCTTTTTTACTTTAAAGCAACAACAAAAAATTGACAACTCCTTGCTACTAGCTATAATTGAACAACAGATCCTAGGTTTTTCTATTTGTAATTAAAATGAGAAGTTTTCTGTTTTGCCCTCTTTCAGGACATCAAAGGTAATGAATGAAACACATTGGAATGAAATCTTGGTAACTTTCTTAAGGCTTTTGAATGTAAATGTGTAGAAATTAGTCAATTATTTTTTTCTAGTCATGAACGGAAAAGTCACTAAGGTAGCTAATAGTTGTGATTCTTAATGTTCCTTTTAAACTGTGTACTGGAGCTTGGAAAATGTAACCATCAGCTATTAATGCGAATGCTATTTCTTTAAAAAAAACTTCCTGGAAGCATTTAGTGCATTACCACTTAGTAGGAAGATGCTAGAGTCTGGTTTAAAAATAAATTTGACTAGTTAAGCCTGTACAGTACTGTTCATGGCACTTGAGAACTGGAAATGGCTATTGAAAATAAAAATGGCAGAAATAACTGTATCCACTGAATTGACTTGTAAGAGGAGGGTTTTGGAAAGACAGAGGTTGTTAAAAATGGAAAAAAAAATAGAGAATAAATGCTGTGAGGAAGTTAGATAAAGACTTGAAGACTGTGCTTAATGAAATGTTGTCTTAACCTGTAAATTTTTGAAATGCCTATCCTCCCTGAAATGTAACAAAGAGGGGTTAAAAGGAAATATACACCTGATGTTGCATTTCCTTGGTCATTTGTGTAGTTTGATCTCTTAAATATTTTTGTAGCTACAAGATGATCCACCTTTTCTGATATACAATGTATAGAAGTAGGGCACTCCCTCTGTCTTATGTTTTTTTTAGGACTTGAATGTACCAGGTGAATTTGTAATAAATAAAATATATGAGACTATAGTCAAACTTGTCCTTTGCTCAAGTATACTAGCTCCCAGTAGAATATATTATAACATGTAAGACCTCTTAGAGCATTAGTGCTCTTTAAAAGGAATGCTTAAAGGGTCTGTTCTGCTGCTTTGCCATCTGTGCATTTTTCAGTTTCTTTCTTTTATTAAATTTTAATTGACCTGCAGGTTTTGCTTTGGTTGTAGGCAAAGAAAAGCAGAAAACAACATATGGCAGATGTTAATTACTTTGTCTATGATGTTATTGAAGTAACTTTGATATGATAACAGTGTTCGCAATGTGAGGACTGAAATCTTTCTTTCATACCAGTTGACTTCTGCCTGATTTAACAGAAAATTGTGTGGAAAAGTAGCCTCATTTCTTTCAGCCTCCTTGAGGAATTAAGAACCTATGTTGGAAGTTAAAAAAATTCTAAGTGCAATACACGAGAAAAGTGTTTTACTAAATGATGAAGTTTGACTTCTGTATAATGAATTATGAAGACCACTGGAAAACTGCTGTGTTTTGGAGTGTTTCTGACTTGGGGAGGTTTCTTCTCTGGGATTTGAGCACTGTGTAAGCAAGTAGTTTGTTGTCATGTTACTCTTAATGACTAGAATTAATGTACATAAATAATGACTTGGTTAGGTAAGAATAGTTCATAACTTCAAAAAATATACTAGTGTAATGCTTTGAAACATTGTTAAGATAAAATACCCATAAGAACTCTCTTTCTCTCTGAGGATTCACTTTGGTATGAATGGTTCCATGCTCATTAATCCTGATGGAAGCAAGGACAGGAATGGAGCACTACCAGTTTTGGAGATACAGCTTACAAAGGATACCATCTGTTTTTTTGAGGTGACAGTAGAGTATAGGTAAAGCAGAACCTAACCAACTTAAACACAGCTTGCTTTATTTCTTTTTATAATATTCTTTTAAGAACACAGTACAAAATCACACACAAATTGTGAAGTGCTCGGATGAAAGCCATCATAGGCACAAAGAAACAAAACTAAACTTTCTAAACATACCATATTTATTGGTATGGTAATTTAATTTGGTTACTTTTATATCAGAGTTTACATACAGTTAAAGTAGTTCTGTGCCATAGTGTCAAGACTGGGAATGAAAGTTGTATTTAATTTCATCCTTGTATCTGAATGCTGAACCTCATTGCTCCTTTAATTTCCATGCCAGTCTCACTTGCTTAAAAAGAATAAGGACCTGTGGTGATTACTGATTCCAAATTTTTATGCTCCCAAGGTTATGTTTTTGTTTTTTGTTTTCTTTTGGAAGCGAATTTTTCTAATTTACTTTAAGTGGATGGTTTTGTCCATCAGCACCGTACTTCTCACTGCTAATAAAAATAACATGGCAAGCTTGATTTTAAAGCATTTGAGCCACTTGGGTGAAAAGGAGCCTCTAAATTCAAGTAACATATATATGCATATTTAATATTACAAAACATAAAAGCTTATGTAAGCCTGAGACTTCTTGTACTGTATTATTTTCAAACAATTTGTTCTTCAATGTACGATTACGCTTAACCTAATAAAATCAAGGTTTAAGAAAATGTATCTTTTATTGCCATGTTGTAACTACTGGACCATATAACCTCACTGTACTGCTAGTTATGCTAGGTGGTCCAAACACGTGGTCCTTCCGTGTTGGAAGCAGTTTTAAAGCATGGACCTGGCAATTATTTTTCAAACTAACATGAACAAAATGAGGATGACTTCTTATATGTAGGACCAGATGTATGTTCCATGCATGTATTATTGGCCTGTTTTTGGGAGGGGTGGTTAATATAATTTCTGTGCCTCTTCCACTGGTATTTTCTTGGTTTCTGTTATCTGCATATATACTTTCATGTATTGTTTTTAAAACTATACTGTTATACTCGCATATAATTAAAATAAAAATAAGTTTTAATGTATTTTCCTCTTCTAGAAATGCAGCTGAGAGTGAGCAGAAAGTGAGAATGATGGAAAGCTTGGATGTCTGTTCTCCAAAGTTTAGCTTCTTAAGAGCAGAAAGTGAGATTAAGCAGCAGAAAACCTGCATGTTGTGTGATGTGTTGCTGGACCAAGCAGTATTACCTGGGGTGGGAAATATCATAAAAAATGAAGCACTGTTTGACAGTGGTCTCCATCCAGCTATTAAGGTGGGTAAGACGTCTCAAGATTGTTTTTAATGACACCAAAGATTAGGAATGTAAATACATATTTATTTAACCTTTTTGTCATCTTCTTACCTTTGTTTTATTATCTGTCATTTCTTAAGTTATTCTAAGACACTAAATAAGTTTTCATAGAAGTTTTACATTATAACTGGAAATATTTGTCATGGTGTTCCTTGGAACATGTCGCTGCTATTCCTGCCTTGCAGAGTGGACATATTTTGAGGGGCTAAACTTCTCTCTTACAACTTGAAACCTCTCCTTAGAAGGGAATTAGTTTAACTTTCAAATCCTGACTTTGTCTGGCATCCTGTTGTGCTACAATTAAATTGTCAGCCTATAAATAAAGGAAATTGAAGAGTGCTCAGGTTTTCTTTCTTCAGTTACTATCTAGAATAGTTTATGTGGTAGAGTTGATTATTTTTGCAGCTGCTTCTTCCACTTCCTATCCTGCTAGATGGCATCATCTACCATACTTTTGTTTACCATACTTTTTTTTGGTTAAGATCCTCAAGCATGTGTCTCCAAACTTTGCTTGAAAAGAAGTTTGATGTTTGCAAAACAGATTGAGATTACATAGAATGTAAAGGAAAGCTGGTGAAGATAGTAACTGATAGGTGATGAAGATAGTAACTGAAAGGATAGAACTGAAAGTTCTTCATAGGATCAGTCTGGATTTAATTGTATCTGCAATGTGAGCTGGCAGAGGAAGGAAAAACGTGACTTAAAATTTTGAGTTCTTAACAAAAAATGTATTTGGTTGATATGCCTCTCTAATTGTGATGCCTTTGGCTCAAGTATTCTTCCTGAAGAACTCTCACAGGAAAGAGCCTCTGATGATACATGGGTCATCATAATCCATAAGGAAATTAAGAAGTAACTAAGTGTTGTTAACTCCGCATTATTCCTGTCATCAAGAACTCTTAGGTTAATATAGAGGAAGACAACTGAAATATTTACCTATGTTGTGCAGATGAGGCAAAGTACACTGGTATTTCACACAGTGAGTTTGTGTAGTATAGAATATGAAAATGTACTGTTTTACTGAGACGATGTATATGATGTGTAGTCAGAGAATTATCATAATGGGAATCAATGCAATTCCACATCAGCTGAAAGTGTATAGGTCTTTCTGCTGTTGTCCCTTAGAATTGTAATATTCTAAAAATCATTCTTGTCTGTCTTACAGGTTTGCCAACTGACAGATGAGCATATACATCGCTTGGTGAAAATGACACGTGATTTTACCCTGCTTTTTTATAAGGTATTGGCAGGTGCTTCTGAGAAACCTTCAAAACTTGACTCTGGCATGTTAGTTGTATGAGATCATCAGTGAAAACAGTAAAAACTGCAACAGGACAAGTGTTTCCATTAATAGGAACGTTGGCTTGTGTGCTCTTTATTAATTGTGAATTGTCAAATGATGGAAAGGTAAGACTGTAAGAATGTGCATAGCTTGGCCCAGTTGCAGCAGAAGAGTTTGACAGATGCTGCCTGAGGGCCAGTTCAGTTTTGCTGTGCATGCGCTGTGACGTCGCTATGAACATGTCAGAATTGATGTAGGTTAAGCACACACTTCCATGTAAGATAACATAAAGGTCACTTTTCAAACTGGGAACTAGAGATTGCCCCAGGGAAGTACGAAGGTAATTCATATAGCTTCCTTTAGGAGAGTTGAAATAGCAAGTATATTTATTTGACTAAATAGATTCTAACGTCTAACAACTTTTTTTTTTTTTTTTCTCTGACTGAGACATCGTTTTTGGTTGCTAAAGTGAAATAAATTCCAGCTTCTCCCTACTGCCAAAACTTCAGTAGGATTTGATTTCTTCCCCCGTAAACTCTATAATTCTTGGTTGCTCTTTAACTTTCCAAAATAGAAAAAGAGAGAATTTGACCTAATTGTATGTTTTTCTTCTTTAAGCTGCATGCAGAGAAATGAACAGCAGCAGTGAAATTCTTGTCTGTTTCTCTTGGTATTCATGAAAGGCAAGGAGGTAGTGCTGCTAAAAAATCTTTTTTTTTTGGTAGGCTAGGAGGAGGGCACCTACCTTTCCTAAAACCATCTTTCAATCATAAAGGCTAAAAATTTAATTTGTTTAATAGTCTGCTTTCCCCCAGCTCATTGAAGAGTAGTTTAGTCTGTTGGCTAGGGAAATATTTTAATTCTCCAAACTTCATAGGGAAGACTATCAGTAAAGAGATAACATCCAGTTCTGCAACAGCTATACTAAGAGATTTAAATGTGTCATGGGCTTTTAGACTGACAATAAACAACGAGTTAAAGTTTCTGTAGTTCAGTTTAGCCATTTCCAAAACTTTTATAATCTATACTTAGCAGGTATTCACCAGTCAAGTGCTTTTACAGGAGAGCTAGCCCCACCCCAAGTCTCTTTAAGATAGAAAAATAATGAAAATAGGTTAATATGAGGGGTAGTGCTTAATCATTTTTTATATACTGTTATAGAATGTTTGTAGTAATCATACTACATCATTTGTAGTAACACCTTAGAGACATGAAGATGAGGAATCTTGTTTGTGTAAAAAGCTATTGCTTTTGTTTGTTTTTAAATAACTGACTGGGAGGAAACCACTAATAAGAAACTAACGATAAACCTTGAGGGGAAAGCAAACTGCTTGTGAATGTTCGTGCAAATATATATTAGTAATTCCTACTGATTGCTTTTGCCGGTATAATCTAGTAATTCATTCTCATTCAGCGACGCTGATGAACAAGAGCACAGCAGAAGCAAATATGCTGTGCTCAAAGACTCCTGTATTTTGGCAGAGCTCCAAGGGTCTTCATGCATTATGGAGCTAGAGCTGTTGAACCCTGCCAGAGTGGGGCTGGTATTGCTGGGACAGCTGTGCTATAATTTGAACTGTGCCCAAGGAACTCATGTGGCTCTGCAGAGTTCGCTGAATCTCTACTGGGCTTTTCTTGTTTGGTTTTTGGTTTTGTTTTTTTTTTTTTTATGTTTTTCTGACAGTTTTAGCTGGGGTATGTCTATGCTGACTCCCCGTGAATTGTCTCATGAAATGTGCTTGCTTGTCAGCCCTCTGGAAGCTCTTTAGGTCACTGTGCCCTTTGGGCTTGTACCCTAATTAATTTTGCATGCCAGGTCTAGGGAGCTCACCATAGTGCCAAGTGGCTTTTCATAAGCCAACTTCTCTGGCATGGCCAGTGCTAAGATGAAGCTGAGCATCACCCCACTCCTACAGAATCTCTGGAATATTTCTGCATTGCTCTGTTCTTTAGGTGTTGGGAAGGTTGATTAACCCAGATTGTAGTGTCAGGTCTGAGCTGGCCCTGTGGTGTGTTTTTGGTTCTTTTTGGGGTGAGGGAAGGTGGTGTTGGTTTTGTGTTTTATGTTTGTTTTATTTTTGTTTTCAGTGCTGCATTGATTGGAGCACATCAGCTCTTTAAGAACACTGTGTCACGTCAAAGACGACTGGTACTGAGTCAGAGCTCCCTGGTCCAGCTGAACTCAGGGAGTCCCTAGGATATATTTGCTTGCACCATACTAGTATGGCTTTGTGTCTTGTGTGTTTTATTCCATTATGTGGAAAATTCCAGACACTGTTATACCTTATTTAAAGACAATTCTTTTAATGAAAGAATATGAAATACAGATGATGGCCCTTATGAGTGTGCCTTAAGTATCTTCACGTAGTCATTGAGCTGTCAGTTTATGTCAGGTTTTTTTTTTTACAGTTGAACTGTAGAAGGACTGAGATAAAATTATACTGGGTCTCTAACTTGGGTCTCTAACATGTTCTGTTTTAGTGCCGCAAAACTGGGTCTCCACTCTACAAACACTACAAAGTATACAAGCGCCCAACCTGTGGTCAGTGCAATGGGAAGATCACTGTGTGTCGTTTAGGAGAGAATGACAGGATGACCTACTTCTGCTCTCAATGTCAAAAGGCGGATCCCCAGCTCATCAGTGTTGGGTATGATGGTAACTTTGTAGCACCTTTAAGCATCAAAGTGCTTAAGCACCTCAAAATGCTGTTACAGTAAGAGGACATCACTTCTCAAATAGAATGGATCCTGGTGCATTTTGTATCTAAATTCACTTGACTTTGCGAAAGAAAAATATTTTGGCGATTGATATTTAAAAATAGTTAAAAGCTTTTGTTCTTTGATGCTATTTATTTCAAAGGCACCATCTGTTATGAAATAGCTATTACTCTAATCAAATGTAGTAATTACAAAACAATTCAGAGTACCCAGAATTATTTACTACTTCTGGAAAAAATGCCCCTTGTTCTTGGTGTTATCGATATAATAGACTTTTATGTTTATACACAACTGTGTTGAATGGCATAAGGAAGGTGGGAATTTGTGTGTCTATTTCTTTTCATAGGATAGCCCCTTCAGTCCTGGATAGGTGTGCATCTATGCAATTTTGTTCTGGCTATAGAGTTACCCTGAAGATAACTAAAACTTCATTAAACTCAGAGTGCAGCAAATCTTGTAGGGCTTAGGACTTTTTTTTTTATTCCTTCTCATTGGATTTGGAAAACTTTTACTACAGGTGTGCTACAGAGACACCTTCAATTCCACAGAAATTGTGCTAGCAGCAGCTTTCCTCCTTTTATTTTAGAAAAACACAAAATGCATTTGATATTGCAAAGGGTCAAAAGGTGAAAGTTCCAAAAGCATCTTATTCAGACTCTTACATACCTAAGTTATTATTGAAAATTTTCATCTGAGATTTCAGAATCTTGCCTTTTTATACTGAGCTTCGTCAATCTAATAAAAGATATGGCTTCACTTTGCAAACTTTTCCTTCATTACTGTGTGTGTATATATATTTTTCTTTTTTTAGATAAGATTTATAGGACACACAAATCCCTCTCCTACCTCCAACCTTCTTTCAAGATTGTGAAGATGAAGGGATTGGCTGAAGGGATTTTGGTTAAAGCTTAAAATCGCCTTTGAGTGCAGATCAAATATAGAAGATTCCAGTATGGAAGATAAATATTTCACATGCTGATAACCCCAATCTTCTGTATTTTCAGAAAGTAATAATGAGAAATGTTTTGCAGATGGGTAGGAAGACAGCAGTGTTCCATGGAGTCAGATAACTAGTAAATGATGCAAGGAAAAAACAAAATCTCTTTCTGTCTCTGTTCTAGAACAAGTAGTGGTTTGGTTTTATGGTTGTGTGTTCTGTCGTTGTTTGGTTTTTTCTTTTAAACAAATAATTAAAGAGTGGTATATTTCAGTGAAAAACACAATAATGGTAGCTATAAAACAAAAAGGTCATTTCTTGTGCTGTCCTCAGCCTAATGCTAAGGTCTTTTGCTGCTCTGTTATGCAGTAACTCTGAGCAAATAAAAGTATGTGTAGCTCAAGTGGCTTATCTGCCATTCCAAGCTTGTCACATTTGAAGACTGAAAGGAGCTCATGTGATCAGACTTGCTTGCTGCAGATCATAAACTGTAGAATTCAACCCAGATGTTCTTGGGTCAAGTCAAGTAGCTTAAGATTTTGCTCAACTGAAAAAATGAAGAAAATACCCATTATAAGTTTGCCTCATCAAATTCAAATATACCTTGAGTCTTAAAAATACACTTTTTCCCCCATATTTCATGTTCCAAAATGGGGAAGCAGGGGGAACAGCATGACGGATGGACCATGGGGGATGACATGGAATTAAACTCCCAAACATGACACGCTGAATATATTCAATCTAGTTATGCATTTTGATAGCTGAGTAGAACAGCTGATCTAATAATGTGAAAATACCCATTTTTAACACTTCTAGTTTTGCTGTTTTGTTATCGAGCCACAGTGTTTTGGTGAATGCTACTTTAATGTCTGTTCCACCTCTTGACAGCCCAGGATCTCTGGTATGTCAGCTGTTCTCATTATCCTCCTTAGTTTTCCTGTTGTGGAAGAGATGTGGCAGGTAGTGGATTCTCCTACCATTATCTGCTAAGGAAAGTGATAATTACAGAATAAGTGATAGGTCTAACAAGTGTCATAACAGTTGGCAAGTACAGCATTTGCATTATTAATTAAAGTGCTTAAATTCTTAGGATTAAAAAAAAGTCTCCAAAAAGTGCATAATTCCACAAAAACTATGGAGTAAAATGCTTGACAACTCGTCAGCCATAATACTTAAAAATTTACATACATATCTTACTGAACAGATAAGTTCAAGTTATATGTAACATGCTAACAATGTTTGGATACTGTGACAAAATTAGTCCTTGGTAACATGTAGTGACTGCGATTCTAAATCAGTGTATCAGTATAGGAGGTATTATAATTTACAGGAAAATAAATAAAATTAAATCTACAGAGGTCTCTAGAGTACAGCTTTGGCTCACCAGTCACAGGCAGGACATTCCTGAATTCTTTCTGATGAGGAGAAAAAAAAGCACACACACATGAAACAAGAAGAAAAAAAAAAAAAGTCAAAAATACTTAATTCTGCACTGGCACATGGGTAGGAAGACAGCAGTGTTAAAAGGTTAAGTATTAGAAGGTTTTCCAGCAAATGCAAAGAAAGACTTTCTAACATTTAAGATTTTGAGTTCTGTTGGCTGTTACAATAACAAAGTAGTCTGCTGGGTACCATTTAAATGAGAGCAAAAAAATCTGTTTGCTAGGTTGTGTGACTTTCTGTAGTTCAGCCTCTGAACAGTTCTTCATCCAGTAATGCATTTGTTAGTAATCATTTTGTACAAGGGATGGGGGAAAGGTACTGAAACAGTCTCTCTTTAAAAAAAATGAAAATGGTAGGAAATTTGAGAGAGGCTGGGGCATTGTGCTGGAGAGTACATCAGTTAATAATTAACTTTCTGTCTGTTTTTGTTTAAACATTTTTATTTGTATTACTTCTGCAGCATTGGGAAAGATTTGCCCTTGAGGTAAAAAAAAAAAAAAAAAAAAAATAATTCAAACTCTAACCATGACATGCTGTCCAAGCTGTGATAGGTAGGCATAATGCTGTGTACTACTTGTTCTCTAGCTCTGTGCCTCCCTGCACATAGTGGTGTAAGGCAATTTGTAGAAGAAATGTCACAAAAGACTAACATCATTCTTCTGTTTCACAGCAAACTGCCAACTAGAAATAGCCTAATTGGCTGGGCATATGGCAGGGGGTCCTGTTCTAATGAACACGTAGCTCAGAAATCTGAAGAGGAGTGGACGTGTATGCGCTGCACCCTAATAAACAAGCCTTCTGCTGAAATTTGTGATGCCTGTTTGACTTCAAGGCCTGAAGGTATTGAAAGGTTGTCTGGAACCTATACTGGGAAAGCGGGGAGAACTATGGTTTTGATGAAGTTTTTAGAACTATAGAACTGTAGTAGTGTCTCATTGTGAATCATATTTATATAACTTTAGCTAACTTAAAGTCAGATTTTCAGGAAATCTTACAGACAATCATAGAAACTGTCTTGTCTTCAACCCTAAAAGTGTCTTGTCTTCCAGCTTTGAGTGCAGATGGGATTCTATAGACAAGCCTCTGGAGTGACACTTTTTTTTTTTAATTGGGGGTGAGACAAGATGCCATTCTTTTGACTCTCCTTAAAATCATTAGAAGCTCAAAGCATATGTCTGATATAGAAATCGCCAGGAGTCAGAAAAGTAATTATCATTCTTTCATGTGAACAAAAGCAGTATGTTTTGGTACCCTTTCTAAAAGGATGTCGGGTTTCTCAGGGGCTAGATTTTTTTCCTCCAAGTTCAGGTTGCCTAGAGAAGTTGTGGATGCCCCATCCCTGGAGGTGTTCAAGGCCAGGTTGGATGAGGCTTTGAGCAACCTGGGCTAGTGGAGGGTGTCCCTGCCCATGGCAGGGGGGTTGGAACTAGATGATCTTTAAGGTTCTTTACAACTCAAACTATTTTATGGTTCAGGGTAAGGATGATTCTGGACATCTTACCTAAATTTGTTGTTTGTCTCTTGCTGGAGCTTTTAATGCTGCTCTCTAGAGCTGGTGGGCAGAAGCAGCTGTAAATGAAACCTAGAAAGGGACAGGAGGATGGAGTGAGTAACATGCTAGCTTCTCTCCAGATTTCTGTGTAGAAATTTAGGTATTAAGAAGGGATGAGTGAGATTAATAGACTTTCCACTGAAACCTGTTTTCTGTGTGAAGAGGAGCTTTGTATTCTTTTTCACTTGCTGTAGAAAAAGTGAGTAAATTACTTTACAGGAAGTTATTTGGATCAAGACTGTTGCTCCAAAACACTTTGAATTGCTGCATATATTTCAAGCAACAAAGTCTAGACGTGTGCATGTGTGTGGCTTTTTAGGGATAAAGCTAATTCTATAACAATTCCGTATTGAAACTTTTCTACCTCAAAAACTAATACTCCACTTATTTCACATTTTGTAGTGAATTATTCAATGAAGTTGCTGAAATCTGCATACTAAACTTATTTTTGTAGCTCCAGTGCTGTAGAACTGAAAGAAAATATATTTGTAAATGATACACAGGGGTTTTTTTATCTGAGAAGAATTAATGTTTTTATGTAGGCTCCAGGACCCATTATTAAAAGTTCACTGAATTTAACTATATGATTCAAAGCATATATGCTGAAATTGGAATTAAAGATCACATTCCCATAGCTTTTGATTGTACTTCGAGACATACTTTCCAAAGTGCCTCTAGATTCCCAGCTTGTGAAGAAGTGACTTTCTAGTATTGATCTTGGTTCTTATAAAATAAGTTCCAATGCTTTTTTAAATATTGCTTCATTCCAGTTATTCCTTTTATGAATGGAGTGATGGGTGTGAAACTCTTATTTTACACTAGCTAAAGTCTGTTTCTTCAGGCCAGGAATCAATAAAAGTAAGTCTTTGTGCCTTACATGACACTTGTTGCCAGCAGAGGCTAATCTTGCATAATTCTTCTACAAAATCAGCACCAGAAACCTAAAAGTTTAAATCTGTCCACAGACTCAGATTTACCAACTAGCGTTTATCTTGGAATTAATACTGTCAGCTGGACCTTAAAATATATAATGGCATGTGCACAAATGCTTTATCTTAAGCTTTGTAACAAAATCTTGTTTCTTCTCCTGTACTTCTAAGTTTTACTTGTTTAGCTATAGGCCAATACTGAAAACAGGCCTGGAATATGTAGGTGTGTTAGACTTGGTGGAATACTGTTACATTTTTTTTTTTTTTAATAAGACTTATTTTTGCATCATAGGAGTGGTATTTAAGATTTTTTTAAACATGGCTTTGCTTACCTCTCTCTTTTCAAAACTGAAGATTCCTTGCCTTCTTACATCGTTCATTTTTTGTCTTTTCTAAAATTAACTACTGTCAGCAGAAACATTTGAATTTTTGAGGACAGAATACTTATACATAAAGTTAGCTGCTGGCCATACAGCCAAAATAATTCAGTCTGTAGACAGAGATAACTATTAACCATTACAGCTCAATTTTCTTGCTCCTTTGCTAAGTACAAGGCCAAGCTCCCATTCTTTCTTAAACAAATCAGAATGCACTAGACTAACCAGTATGTTTCACTGTGCAGCAGTGGCAAAATGGAAGGAGCCCAGAAACAAGTATTGTTCCGACTAAACTGTAGGGATTCTTACTCTGTTTCCGAGTGAGAAAGCCTTTGGATAGAGTGTGCCCTTGTGTATGCCTTATCTACCCATTTTACTTCTGCTTAATTTCCTCTTTATTGTATGGAGGGAAGATGTAGGAGGGAGACACTCACTGGAGATGGTAAAAAAGAAAAGACTGTTCTTGAGCACTATGGTGTCACAGCTGCTAAACAAAGATTGCACATAGGGACCCCCTAAAATCTTTCTTTTCACCCTTTTCTCAGAGAAGATTACCTCCAGACTCTGTATTTATTAAACTGGTATTAATAAATTATGCCCACTGTTTTGGATTGATTATTGCCAACTAAGAGGGCTTCTAATTCTGTGCAGAAACAAACTGTTGTTCAGGAAATAAATGCAAAGTAAATGTCTGAACTGCTTGCTTCTGAAGCCTGTTACAGTAAGGAATCAATAAGTTCGGATGCATACAATGTTTGGAAAGGACAGGAACCCTGAAAGCACTAGAAAACACAACAAATGAATATTCCTTTTTTTGTCAATAGTAAAACAATACTTTAAAAATGGATAATGTATTGCTGCTGGAGGTACCATACACTGTGATCTCCCAGTGCTGGGGTTATAAAAGCTTCTTTTGAAAAATGTTAATATTTTAATCCCTGTATTTGAGCCAAATTCAATTTTGTGTGGTTAATTCCCCGGTAGCTTTCATTTACAGAGTACTATTCACATCTGGTCCTATTCAAACAATAGTAATGTTATCTTGAAACACATGTCGTATGTGACTCCAAAAGTGCGTGAGCTTTTTTATTTTAAGAAATTTGGTACTATATCTAATCTGTGACAGGTTTTGAGATCTTTCAGGATGGTATGGTAAATTTACTCTTTCATTTGCTGTATGATGACTTATGAATACAGATCAGAAATATGATGTATCACTCTACACAGATGGATGATAACCAATAACTTATTTTTCCTTAGTTACGAAGACAGACAATGCTGAAGATTCTGCAGCCTTTAACATAAACTTAATGAAGTACCCTTGCAATGATTTCAGAAAACCAAGCACAGAAATAAAGATCAATAGGAAAGCTGCATTTGGAACTACAACTCTTGTCCTAACAGATCTTGGTAGCAAACCTATTTTTAGAAATGATACCCAAATATCTGATGGATGCTCTCAGTGTGTTGCTCCAAAAAGCAATTGTAATAAAATCCAAAACAATGTGTACCAGTCAGGGGGAAGCACAGACAAGGATTGCTCAACACATGTAACTGCTATGGCTTTGTCCTCCTGTCAGCAACCTCTCTCTTTCACACATGTACACAAGAAACAGAAAACTGATCATATACCCTCAATTCAGCAGTATAACACAGCAATCAGGTATGTATTCTAAAATGTAAACAAGTATTTTTACAATCCCATAAACCAGTTTTATCCCTGAAGATTAATGGAATACTGTGCTGTTGGGTTCAGACACTGTTGTCTTTGGATTTCTGCCAGAGGTAACTTATTCTTGGGCAGCTAAAATTACACTTCGATTTCAACAGCACTGAATGCCCTAGGCTGTCACTGGAAAAGTCCTGATTTTGGCATCTGGCCAGTACTGCTGTTAACTAAACAGCTGTTCATAGTTCAGCTATTCCCATGCAATGGGACAATATAGCTCTAATAGGTCAAGCAGCACAGTTCTATCTAAGGAGTTGTCTGATCTTAGCACTGTAGTTGCTACCTGCTTTGAGAGATCTTGAAATCATTGAGAACGATGACAAAAGGAAGGCAGCTGAATGACTATATTGTAATTACAGTTATTTGTCAACTAGCAGTTGTCAGCATTCTTCCATGATACAAAGATCTGCACAGGTACCTTGATGAACTTCCCATTACTATCTTCTCTTAACTTTCCTCCCCATCATATATGTAACTACTTCAACACTCTACCCATCCTGAATTTTTATTTACACAGCCCTATTCAGACACATCCGTTGCCTAGCTAAGAGAAATGGGAGAGCCTATTAGGGTTGTCAAGGAAAAGTTGGGCAGACATACACAACAGTAATGGAAGTGCAAGGTAGATGTCACTTACAGTGGTAAATTATGCAGGGTGAATGTGAAATATTAATTATTTGCTACAAAATTCTTGGTCATGTGTCTGTTCTGAAATATAGAAAATTATTTCTTGTATTGTTGAAGCACCAGTTTTGCCACAGGATCTCACTGGCTAGCCAGGTTAGGCTTGTATAAATATACTTTCTCCTTGCTGTCTCAGTAGAGGACAACAGAGCTGAGGATGTAGGCAGGATAACTGAGAATACAGAGGAGTACAAAGAAGAAGTGAGACAGTATCAATTGTGATAACAGGTAGTCAGAGCAAGTCATCAAATTAAACATTTAAAAAAAAAACACAACAAAAGACCAGAACACTTGGTAACAAAAGCAACAAAAATTGTTGCAGTTTTTTCTTTTGTTTTAATGAGGTGTTGGAATAAAATCGCTGATGTCTGCAGGACTGCAATCTTACAGACATAAAAGAGAACATAAAATTCCTAAGATAATAACTTAACAAGAATGAATTAATTAATCTTTTCTTTTTTCACTATGGTTTCATCACTGCTCCTCTGCTCAATAAACACATTAGAAAGATATATTTCAGAGTATTAATCTTTTTCATGTTACCCTTTTTAAAGAAAGACTTGTGTCTTGCATTCAGATAATCTCTAACTATCTCAATCATGAGGAAGAAAGAAAAACTTTATACCAGTGAGAGAACACTGTTCCATCCCCTCAGCTGGATTACTTCTTATTCAAACATGATTTGGAGGATTACTGTAACTTTTTATTAAAGAGGGGGAGAGACTTTTCAGTGAAGCATACAAATACTTTCAACCTGGAGTAGTTGGTATTGGTCTTTCTCCCACTAAGAGCAGAATACTGTCTTAGAATATGTTGGAATTTGGGGTAGGCAGTATAATAGAGGTGGTAATACTTATTTTGTTTTGCAGATTAATTTAAGAGTACTTTGAGATAATGTAAAACATGGGCTAATGCTGTGTAAAACTGGTATAATATCTGCAAGAAAAGTACACAGCTTTCACTGCTTTACTAGCAATCATTCAGCTTTAAAGGTGCAATAGGGTGCATTAGAGAAGTAAGTTATCTGGCTCTCATTGTGTGTAAAAGTACACTGAGTGTGCTATTGTAATGGCAGGAGAGAATTCTTTGGCTGTGGTGTTGATAATCCCGTTAACCTTATGCAGGAGTCATTTTGTAACCTGTCATTGCAGAAAACCTCATATTCGTACGTTAAGCGCCGGCCATCCTCACTGCAGTAAACACAACCGTCTCTGCAGCCTCAGAGTTGTGAGAAAGGATGGAGGGAACAAGGGCAGGCAGTTTTATACCTGTCCTCTGCCCAGAGAAACTCGGTGTGACTACTTTCAAGTACGTATAAGACTTGAGGGCCTCTTTTCTAATAAGCAATTTTTCCTGCACCCTCCTTGCCCCAGTAACCTGTAGTGGACAGATATGATCCATCTAAAGTTTGAGATAATTTTAAATACTTTTGCACATTGAATTGAAACTAAGAGCATAATAGTAGTTATAGTTTTAGTTACATCTCTTGCTCCTGAGAAGGCACTTGCTTGTGCGAAAACTCTTCATCCGCTTCTGTGCGACGTAAGACAGCTGCAAGAAGGGACTTGTACAAGTTGTTTAGTTCAGCCTCTTGCTTGAAGAAAGACTATGGCAAACTCTAGACCTGGACATCAGTCAGTTTTCTATCTAGACAAAATCCTGAAAACCTCCAAGAATGAAGATTCTGTAATCTGCCTGGGCAGCTGCTCTGACTGCTGCACTATACCTAACCTGACCTTCCCAGCTGCAGCTGGTGGCCACTGCTCCTCACTAGGGATGGACGTGACTGAGAAGAGTTTGACTCAGTCCCCTACCGCCAGGTAGCTAACAGATGAACTTAAGACAGTAATGACCATAATGCCTTAATTTGAAGAAAACTACGTGTTAACATCAATTAGAGTTACACCAGTTAAAGTGCATGCAGCTGCAATTACAGAAAAATCTAAAACCAGTGATCACAAAAGATATCAAACTATCTTAACTACTAGGAAGAGTTTCTGCTAGGGCCTCCCCTGTATATCTCTTTCAATTGCTAGTTTTAAAATCAGAAATTCATAGCCTTCACATGGGCTTAAACTGTGCCTAAAACATGTTTCTTTTGGCAGTGGGCTGACTTGAATTTTCCATTTTGTAACCATGGCAAGCGATGTGTTATGAAGACAGTGTTGAAGATTGGTCCCAATAATGGAAAGAACTTTTTTGTGTGCCCTCTTGGGAAGGAAAAAGAGTGTGGCTTTTTCCAATGGGTAGAAAATGGGCCAGGTATGCAGGTTATTCCTTGATGTTGATGTTCTAGTCTTCTCCTGCTCAGGATGTCTTAAGTGGATACAACTTTCCTAGTCATTTCTGTTTTGTTTTTGTGTTTTTCCCTGTTCGCTGGTTAATTAGTAAAATAGCTCCAACGACATAAAGAACTTTGGAAAGTTCTTTCCAGATTTGGAAAAAGTAATTTTACATAGACCTATAAAAATTAAGCACTGCTTTTATGCTGCATACCATTTTGAAATAAACATCTAGTTTGCAATATATTGTGACATGCTGTTATATTTGTCATTAAAAAATGGAACTTTTTTTTTCTCCTCATTTAAATGTCACTGAAGTTTGACAGCACTGCATACTTCCAAGTGTATATGATTTATAGAATGGATAACTTAATTAAATTAGTATTTTAAATTGGTAGACTTTCTCATAAATGTAAACGTCTATTTAATAAAAGTGAATAAAAAGTCAAAATACTTTAATATCACTTTGTGCTTTTTTTCCTCAGAGCTTAAAATGAGACAGCAATGGACTGTACACTTTCAATGTTATCATAGTTGAATGTGTGACCTTGCTTAGATTTGGAAAGCAAAGAGAAAAACTGCTCAAAAATTAATAAGAAGACTCTGCAGTTTTCTTCATTACAGATTTTAAATCCTGATCTTAACATTTTATTCTTGTTGCTGAACTTACTTTCCCCAATCCATGGGTAATGCATAATAAAATCACACTTCTTAGGTGGTTAAAACTCAGTTTACATTTGCTTGTCTTACCACTATCTGATGAAGCAAGGGGAAAAGTAAACAGAATATGCTAAGATATCAAATGTGAAGTAAAGCAGAAACAGAATTTCAAATCTTTGGAGCATGTACTGTAGATAACAAAGAAGATTAAACTAATGAAGATATGTCTATAGCTTCACAAATTATTGAACGACCACCAGTTTTTAAATAAAGTAATGGGAAGTAGCATTACTTCTCACCAAAAATGTGTGAAATGAAACAGGTTTAAAAGCTTCTTGTAACTGGTCCTTCAGTCTATGTAAGTACTTCAGAATTACTTGTGTCATTTCTGAGGGCTAACTGCTTTTTTGTGCCCCCCCCCCCCCCCTTTTTTTTTTAGGGGGAAGGACTACATAGTTTTCCTGAGAAAGTTGTGGAACTTCAGTCCAATTTAAATCTTCCATGCCATGGTGCAAGTGAAACAAATTAACCAACACAAATACAGAGGGTTTTTTCTTCCTCTTTTCAGTAGCCTTTGATACCTTTGAAATCTTTTAAAACTTTCCTTATGTGAAGGAAATCTTTTCTGATCAGACTGTAGAAACTATAATCCTTCTGTTGCTCAATGGACTCTTTACAAATAATATATATCTTTCATGAAGACTGTTATTTAAAGTGGGGTACAGAACTCCACCTGAGAACAAAACAAGATGCTTCATGTGGTGAAGACTGACTTTCCATTGCCATTTTTTTATATGATGCTTGTTACAATGATGTCACTAATAGCTTGTGCTTATACATCTAAATCTTTAAAATTGCTATCTAACCAGTTCCTGACTTGTTTGTACAACTGATTGCTGTGATAAAGTGTCTGATTATTTTTAAGTTGTACATGCTGTTGGATGACTTGCACAGGGATAAATCTTCAGTGGTTCAAGTAAATATGAAAAATCAAAAAGAAATACAACCATTTTTGATCACTTACCTTCAAGAAATATAAAGATCTCACTGAAGCTGGAAGTTAAATGACTTCTTCAAAGTTTGACACTTCAAATAGTTGGGCTGTTGTGTCTTTTTTAACAGCCAGACAAGAAGTATCTGTTTACCTAAAACACATACAAGTTTTAAAAGATTAACTGCTTTTATTAGCTACTGCAATCACTTTCCTTTTTCTGTTCTTAAATTTCTAGAAAGTGTTGTATGTTTTTAAAAAAAACCTGCATAAGCAGTATGGGAAGTTAATCTGGACAGTGGAGCAGTGATGTATAAGGTGCATTTACACCCAGAGGATGAAACATCTGAACTCTTTATTGAAATGAGTAGTACGTCCTGCTTAAATAAGGATTAAACTAAGGAAAAGTGTTTAAAATAAAATACTTTTTCCTGATCAATGGTTCATCTATTTAACAAGTCATTTCTCCCAAAGTTTGCATAATTTAAAAGCATGCGGAATAAACTACGTTAAAAATCTTACTATTATAATAGTAGAAGTTTCATCTTGAATGAATGTTCTTTTATTTTTAAGAAGTGACTTTCTGTATTGCCTCATTTCTGCTACTTTCAGCCTAACTACAAATGTTAGCATGCAATAACTTACATTTATAATCTCAAACATAATATGATAGGCTAGACAGTTGAACTGGAGCTGGCTGAAGGTAAGTAGCTTGAACAGCTGTATTTCACTATTTACCAGTGACACTGCAAGTAGAGATTTTATAAAGTCTCTGTGCATGAAGTTGCAATAAAACAGGTTAAGAATTCTAAGCATCTAAGTCTCTCTTAAAGATATTTCAGAATGGTTGTATCACTGATTGATGATACCACTGTTTCGGACAAACAGTTGTTTCAGGAAATGGATATTTAGCTCATAAATTCAAGCAAGAGGTGTCATCTAGCAGATAAATGTAAAATGTTTTGAGAGGAATTCTGAAATGTAAAAAATAAATTTGAGAAGTTTAAACAGGAAATAAGGCAGGAACTACAGGGCAAGTTATGGCTATTAAAGTGCAACATGAAAGTTTTGTTTATGGCATAAGTGTTTATGGAGAAATGTTTATTTCATAAACAAAACTCTAAATTTAGAAATTAGATTACTGCCTAACAAATTAAACAACTTGGGGACTAACACCTCTTCCCTAAATCTCGTGAAAGTAGGATACACTAATATCAAGGGCAATTCAACTGCTCTTTTACATTGCTAAGGCTATTATGCTATACATTAAAATTATAAATTATTTAATTCTAATCTCATGTCTCCCCAATACGTACCACTGATTTAAACTATAAACTTTGTAGAGGGTGTTTCCTTGGGCATCTGTTTTGAAGGGGTGGTATATTTGTATCAGCCTAAATTTGCTTATGATATATCCCGGTTTTATAATATCACGAGGTGAGAAAAGGCAAAAATGCAAATAACAATGGGCAAGGATACCCTGAGCTCATCACAGTGAACTTACACATGGAGGAATCGGACATGTTTACACTCCAGTGAAGTCAGAGACTATGCAGGAGACAGTGAATTCTAATTCACCAGCTGGTTCTGCATAACTTACTGCTTTTGCAAATGCTGCCTTTTTTTTTTTTTTTAACTTTTTTTTTTCCTCTAGGAGAGGACAGCACTATGTAACTTGTTAACAAGCTGTGGCTGATAGCTGGTTGCAAAGGTTTTGATAAAAAAAAAAGCTGTCAAGAAAACTTATCATCTTGGAATAGCTCCCTCTCTCAACCTTTCAAAAAGAATCTGCAACCAAGAGTGCAAAACAGTAGACAGTTATTGAAAGGATCTCTTGTGTTTGCTCAAGATAAAAGTCCTGATTTTTTGGCTTTTGTCCTGATAGTTTACAAATGTGTTTATTTTTTCACATTAATTCAGCTATTACAATGGAAGTGATGGAACACACATTTCAGATTCATATCTGGCTTACACATTTTAATGGCTTGTGTTGCATACAATCAACTGTTAAGGTTAAAAAGAACAAAGCCAAAGTTAAAAGAGGGAACTGTCTATCCCAAACATTTTCTGTCATTTATATTCCTCAGACAATGTAAATAGCTTTTTAAAAAATATAGCCCTTTTTTCAAAGCCTTAGGGTTCTGACATAGAGCTGTTACTTCAACCTGTACCCATACACAGCTGAGAGAAATGGGATGTATTGCCAGGGTCTGCAGCAGGCTGTTGGGACTCGCAGGCTCACTGAAGCTCCTTTGACTGAACACATTCTGCACCAGGTGGTGATGGCAGGTCTGGAGCAAAAAAGGAGTCTTCCAGTAAAGCTGACTTCTAAGTACTCTTACTTACAATTTCTAGAGAGCTTTTTTTAGGCATTAACATTACAAAGTGATAGCAGGAGTCTTAACAGAAACCTGCCTTTAACCTTATGCAGAAAGAACTTTTTCTGCTTTTATATACCACAAAGCTAATCTCATAAAACTCTCTGAACTCAGTTGAGATGCTACGTAAAACAGTTTTTAGACAATCAAATCAAGGTCACACAAGTTGTGAAGTAAAAATTTTAAACCTAGAAAATGCTAATGCCATATCCCTTTTCTGCTTTATGATAGTACTTTAGGTACTATTGCAGTTTCAGTAAGTTTGGGCAGAATATATCTTTCACTTTGAAAGTAACAATTTATTTTACAATTTGTGACCTTCTGGTTAGAATTAACAGATTTCATATCTCTGTACTCTTATTTAAAGCACTTTTATAACCATCTATTTGTTAAAGACAGACTTGCATTTTTCTTAATCTATACATGCACAACTACCATTTGATGGCAATATGAATTCAGGAAATACACTGAGGGCTGAAGCCTATGGATCATCTTATATTACACTGAGGGAGAAAGAAATTTACACCAAAAACATGCACTCAAATTTTGAGACGTGACTATGTTAACAGCTGTCACTACAGACCTGTACAATTATACAAGGATTTCTGCATCCACCCTTCCTGTGTAAAACGGTGCTAGTTCTCACTGGTTTTTCTGGAATGGAAAACATAAATAATGTTTTAGCTTGATGGAGGAAGGGGACTTTCAAAGAAGTGGAAGATACCATCCTTTCCTTAGTATCTGCGGGAATGTTCATCATTAGTGGCTAAGTATCTTTCATATGGAATCAAAAGGCACTGCAGCCTTTAATGGACTTCACAGCACCTGGAGGCTCTCTTTTCTCTCGGAACAAAATCTCTAGAAGATTTAAAACTCTTTTCAACATCTTTCTTGTACCTTTCTGCACTGTGGAACTCAACTTGCTGTCAGCTACAAATTGACATTTGCTGATAACAGCCAGAGTTCAGCATCTGGTGTACCTTAATATGCTGCAGGTCTGTCTTTTTATACCTCTAATGACTGAAAGGTTATTATGTCCAATTTTTTCTCAAATATTCAAAACATACATTCAAACTCCATTTAGAAAAGTGTACAAATGTGCTGTACTTTATTTTAGTGGAACAACAAAATAAAATCCAATCTAAGGAGAGAAGCCAATGATAAAACTATTTTCCAGATAAAAGCTGATTAAAAATGCAACAAGCACACTTACAGGTGAGTAGAATTCAGAGCGTATACGCTAAAAGTGTAGAAATGTGCTGTACTTATTTTAGTGGAACAACAAAATAAAATCCAATCTAAGGAGAGAAGCCAATGATAAAACTATTTTCCAGATAAAAGCTGATTAAAAATGCAACAAGCACACTTACAGGTGAGTAGAATTCAGAGCGTATACGCTATTGTCTAAACGTAATCAGTGCTTTAGTTATTTAATTTATCGAATCGCCATTCCTCTACAAAGTGCAGATCCCTGCAGAGTTCATGTGCTTTATGATTTCTATTAAAAAATAAACTTCAAACAACATGACTGTCTTCCAGCTATTAGTGATGTGGTATGATCATACTGTGAAAAGATCTAACACCAGTCTTCTTTTAATACTGTGGTTTCAGGTGAGGCCTTAACAGAGAGTTGGCAGGGAAGAGAGAGACCTCTTGGAAGGCACTGGGATGAAACTGTCGTTAGGAACACTAAAAGGGAAAAGTGAAACAAGAGTTTCTCCGTTTTGTCAGGAGAAGGGCCAATAGACTGGTTCAGCTACAGATGGAGCTGAAACCCAAGTCCTTCCTTCAGGTACCATACGTCTATATGCTCTTTCACAGCAACCTGTATTACCTCCATCTGCATTTAGATCAACCAAACAACTTAACTGCAATCCAAATACTCTGTGTTCAGATTAAACTGGCTTCATCTCAGATTATGAGTAAATCCAACTGCACATTTCACTAGATTAAAAACTAGCCTATGCATAAATTCTGCTGACAGGTACGTCTATGTGCTCTTTCACAGCAACCTCCATCTGCATTTAGATCAACCAAACAACTTAACTGCAATCCAAATACTCTGTGTTCAGATTAAACTGGCTTCATCTCAGATTATGAGTAAATCCAACTGCACATTTCACTAGATTAAAAACTAGCCTATGCATAAATTCTGCTGACAGGTCTGTGCTTCATGTTGATTCCAGCCAGCACCAAAAACACAGTACTTCAAGTGGGCCTTACCACAGCAGCTTGAGCATTGCATCTTTGGATAAGAACTTGTCTGCATTCCACTAGTTTGTAGTTTACGCAGAGCAAATGCAGATGTTTTAAGAAATCTGTATACACATCCTGTACTAGGCAGCAACTTGAATAGGGGTTGCCCTCACATTTTGATCACAGGATGGGGTAGAAGTTTATTTCATCCTATGAAAGAAAAACATATTTCTATATATTGCACTTCTGACAGAATCATATACCTCAGAGGGATCTATTAACATATCTTTAAATCTAGAAAGGACTACAGCAATCATCTGGCATACCCTTTTGCAGAAACCAGGTGGATTTATTATGCTCCTTTAGTCATTTTAAGTGTATTAAAGTCCACTCATCTTCCTCCAGATGCACTTAATCTAAGAAATTCTTTGTGGCTATTTCCTTCAAACATAACTTCTCTCTCTTGCTCTGGTCCAGGAAATACGTGATCCTAACGACAGTGACAGTAATGATTTGACATGGCAAACAACTCTCATAATTTGTTAAGAGGCCAGGACACTGTAATATGTAAAAGGAAAAAAAGACACTTGAAATAGGCAAAGCTGGGAAATGTATTTTAAGCTTTATCCAGAGAACCCAATGCAGCACCACACAGGAATAACCAGCTTTCCTACCCCCAACCCAGTTAGGCAGCATTTGCAAGGCACTTTCACTCCAGCTAGCTGACAGCTGAAGAGCAGAACACTGGCCTAGGCTAATATTATTTCAAACCCAAGGTGATGTCCGTTAAGAACAACTAGAGAAAAAACAATGAATAATCTCTCATAAAAATAATTCAGACTACATTTCTTGGGGTATAAATAACTCTATACCAGCAAAACCCTAAGGTTTTAATAACAAAGAAAAAAGATTAAAATAGCAGAACTTATTTAATAATTTAGTATGTTCTAGAACTTCAGGATAATCTTAAACATACAAACAAAAGCTCTGAAATGTCTTTAGAAAAACACTCCAGTTACAAAATATAAATGGAACCTTAAATTTTAATTTTAAATTTAAACTACATTTGAAGAGCAAGCTTACAACATAAACTTTAAACTCATTACTACAGCAGTACTGCAGAATCTATGGAAGTGAAAAAAAACATTTAGGGAGAGTTCCACTCTGAAGGCAAAGATGGTGGGTTGTACTTAAGGAAGGTCTTTCCACATGAAGTGGTCTGGAAGGTAATAGTGCAATTTGCTTTAACTGTAACTGAGAAATAAAATTTAAGAAATACTGGGCTTTGTAAATCAAGTAAAATCGCACTCAATGCCAGAACACATAAGCAAGCTTAAAATGCACTTGAGCAAAGAAGAAATTAGAAAAATAGTGTACTTATTGCTTTCCTCACCTTATCATACACAGAATATATAGTTGATCCCTTGCTTTCTCTGATAGCTCACATTATTTGCACTGTATTTGCCACTTTGCAGCTCCTTTCCAAAGTCCAGCCATTACCTAGAATTGTAATACTATACATCTTCACCTAGAAACATATGCAGTAGCTCATGTTACACTTTAGTTCATCTTCACTAGAAAAATAGGATGTGTTTATTTTTAATCAGCCTAAAATAACTTAATAGGACAAGGTGATACAAATACAAAATAACTGCCTCTATAAAGAAAAAGCAGCCTTTCTGCAAATGCTTTTCTTAAAAACATGAACTGACTCCAAGTGAACCACAACAGAAATATTTAATATTATAGTAGCACAACTTCTCAAAGTCGTGCTCTAATAAAATTATCTAACTAAAAAAGTGTGACTGATTTTTTTTTTCCATAAATTACTCAGGATGACTATAAGTAGGTTAATCCAGCACCAGATGCTAAGAGTAGCAGCAACAAAATACAGAAATTACACAATAAGGACAGAAGGTTTCAGAAAGTTACTTTAGAAATTTTTATATCTTTGTCAGAGATATGCAACCACTGAAAAGGAATCAGAAATCAAAAAAAGTACATAATCACATTGGAAAAAGGTTTCCTTTTTTCAGTGGAAATGCAATAAACATCTAGTCCTGACACTGACTACTAAAGGTTCTTGGATTCCCACAGAGACCAAAGCTGACAAAGATCAGGTGATCAAAGCAAGCTGTTAACAGTTCAAAGTATCTATCACTCTGTAGCCTGACTTTGCTTGTTTGTACACAGCAATGCAGAATGAACTGTAAGCGTAAAAGAAGTTCTATACTCTTGCCATAAAACTAGTCAGGTACACAGACACTACAGTAACTACAGAAGTTTCAGCTATTTATATTTTGCTAATTATAACTTGCTTTGATAAACTAGAACAGGAATTAGGTAGTTATAGGTTAAATTTGAAGGAGGAAAGTAGTTATGGGGCAAAACAGATGATGGAATTCATGCAGGGGGGAAATAAAACCCTGAAAATGTAGTGAACAAAAGGAGACCAAAAAAAAAAAAAAAAGTTGTTTGGTTACTAACTCAAAACCTTATTTAGCAAATCCCAGCTCACTATGTGATGCTAGTTCAAATATAATAAATCCGGTACTGCAGTACTGAACTTGGCCCCTGATAACAGCAACTGCAATTCAAACAACTTTTTTTTCTCTACACAATCTAGGTTTGGGTTTTACCTAGTATACATTAATTTCAAATTCAGTTTAAAGCCTCTGATTCATTGCATAAGACAGATTAACTTTTTTTTTAATTTATAGTTATATCAATATGTGAAGCACATGAAAAAATTCAAGCACTTGAACTTTGTTCCTTAAATCTCCAGAAGCCAGAATCTTCCACACATCCATTTAGCTGTATCTCTTGTAAAGTCTTTTCAAAATAACCACTATGCAGGACTGACAGCTTTGATAGTACTAAATACTGGAAAAGGCCATTCCTGAGATAGTAGTATTAATCAAGCCCCACTCAGCTATTTTGTCAAAAATACTAGTCGTTGTGTTAATTGCAAGGTTTCAGGTGACAATCAGCTAGCAGGCTCTGCTGATTGAGATGAGTCTTTTAATGAGAGCATAGGTGATTATATTCAATCTATATTTACAGATTATTTAGGCTGCTTGATTGAGGACATTACTGACGAAAAACTTGTAACTTAGGTTGGGATTGTTTCCTAGGAACGAGAATGACACTGGGCAGCAAACAAAATCTGCAGCTCTCAGCTTCTACTCCTTCCATGGCAGTACTGCAGGCTCAGCAGCCAACTGGTGGCAAGCTGCAAGTCTGTTCATGAAGAGTGAGTCAAGAACCATTCATACTAGCTGTCAAGTGCTAAAAGAGCACAACTGCACCAACTTTGAAAATAAAAGGTACGCACAACTAAAACTCTCACTGTATTTAAAATCAAGTTATTTAGAATGATCTTGCTTTATTGAAATCTGCTAAGGTAAAAGTATATTGTTCATATCCCCTTAAAATATTGGTTTGCATTGGAAGCAGACAGTAAGGTCACCAGAATGACCTGCAAATGTCCTTTATGTCCAGTCACACCTAATTTTTGCCATCATGATAAACATATTACAATAATGATAATTTATTCTAGAATCTCTTCATGGGCCTGCCAGCTGCTCCCAACTCTCTTCTCTGGCATGTGAAGAATTCAAGCAGGCTTTGGGCTTTCCGTATACTAGTTTCTTTTTGAACTGATAAGAGGTAGAACTATACTTTTTCCAGAACTTTTGGAAGACTCCCCAAATAAGGTTTAAGGCAGTCAAGATTCAGGAAAATATTTATTTGTGTTGCAGAACAAAACAAAACAATTCCCAGTTATTCTCTGCAATAACAATTAATGAATGTAGCTTTCACAATTATAAAATATCATTAAACATATACAGCTTGTGTGCCTGGCCACATGATTAACATACATAGCAATTACATTACAATCTCTCACCTAAACTAGTGTGCAGTACATCCACTTTTCTCTTCAGGCTGTTACACTGCTTTACCAGGTGGCTTACTCCCAAGCATGTAAGAAAGATTTATTGTTCACTAATTGATTACTAAAATTACAATATCTGTGAAATTGTTCTCCCACGGATAGGCTGTTAACATTGCCAGAACTTCATTAAAAACATTGAAATTTGTCAATAATGTTAAAATGAGGAGATTTGTATTGTCCTTCACACACAGGGGATGGCAGGCCTGACATTGCGATTGCATAAAGGGAAAGGTTGTGCCTAGTGTGGCAACCTCATGTATTTGGTTTGAGAATAAAATCTACTCAATTGGCTTTCATACGTACAAGAGAAGAACACCTAGCTTGTAACTCTGTGGTGCTTCAGCATGAGATAAGCGTGAATGACTAACAACACACCTAAGTCACGTGCCTTTGTAACATTGCTGGGAACAGACACTTACTACTATGTTTATTTAATAGATGGGAACTAAAGGAACCTCACTGATAAAAGATTCTTGATGTCAGAAACCCGCATTTACTCTTTACTCACCAGAAAGTTGCTTTTAATCATAGTCTTAATGTCTTGTTGTTAGTGAACTGCTCAGGAACTTAGCCCATTTCCTGAGCTCTGATGGTATTCAAGGAATGCTCACCAGATGCTTGCTACTGGGTACTACCTGACCAGTACTGGCAGAGGAACAGATAGATATATGTCAAAATGTGTATCCTCATAGAATCTTACTTCCATCTTCCTAGAGAAGCAGATCTTCATGTGCTATCTTCCTCACGATCTCACATTTCTTACTGAAACTGTTTCACCTTGTACAAATTAATTGCTGCTTTTTACAAGAGAATAAGGAGGAAAAGATTCGTCAGTCTCAGTGTCCTAGAATAGTCAGGCGGGTTACTATTTGAATATAGATTTTCATGTTTCACATATAATAGCACAGTCATTATAAGAAGCAAGTGCAACAAGCCACAGATGCACAAACTCACTCTAGCCATCTGCTGAGCAGCATTCAGTGTGTCAGCATCCTTGTCGGATCAGGCCCTGGAGTTAGAAGAATAAGAGACTGACCAGAGCTCGAGGGCCTATAAACTCCCTAGCATTAGGACTTACTGGTTTTATGCATTCCCAGTGACAGAAACACATACAGGAGATTTGGGATACCTACAAAGTTAGAAAGCAGCACCTGAGACGAAGTACTGAGGTCTCCATAAAGCTTAAAACATTTGACTCCTAAGTCCCATTTGGATCTTCCCAAGAAAGGGAAACTTTTCCCTTTCTAAGGATGGAGCACTCTAATCTTTACACACTAAGATGAAAGGCTTCAGTAGTTCTGTATTGTTCAGTGAATTTGTTATTCACTGTGAGAAATGCTTTAGAGGCACTTATGTGACCAGGTTGCCTCAGCTTCTGAGGCATTTGAAGTTGTTCCCAAATGCTACATCTGGAAAAATCACAGCTACAAAGTACAACATAATAGTTAAGTAGGACACTGATTGGCGTACTATGAATAGCTAAGACTGAGCGAAGGTACATAAATGACAATTATAAATGACAGTTGGAATATTTATCTGGCATTAGCACTTGCATTTGTCATAGGGAAGCACTACATTATTGTTATACAAGTAAAACTTTATGGAAGATCAAACTTCTAGTCTCAACTTTGAAAGAGATTTGATTTTTCAAATTAAGTTACAGGGCTACAGCTTTATTCTTGAATGTGATTTGAGATGTTATCTTAGCTCTGCTGAGCATATTGGCACTTGTCTCTCGCCTAAACCTCTTTGTGATTCAGTAAGCAGACATTCCTGTGACAGAAACCCCCGAGAGCCTGATATTGTAGTCTGTCCAAAATGCGCCGCTGTTAACACAAAGCACATCTCACAGTGACTTTCAATTAAATAGCCAGTGAAGGAGACTGAATTCATGGTGCTCACACTTTCATAAAGCATTGTAGTAACAGCAGTTGCTATGAAGTATGAGATCTAAGTTGTAAAACCTCCTCAATCAGAAGAAATTCAAATTCACATTTTAACAAGGCAAAGGCCATCAGAAAAGGCTTGTATGGAGACCCTGTGCTTTCCCATCCTGAAGATGGGAAGCCTATGGTAAGCAATTAAATATTTACATGACAGAAGGGAGAATATGGAGAACATGACAATATCCTGTTGATGTGAGTGCTCCCTGAAGTAGTGACAGTCCTGGATTCAAATCCTGATTTCTCCTGTCTCTTACTGAAATTTACTGGGGACAAGTAGTAGGATGGACATCTAGTTTGAGGGCTGAATCATGAAACCTGCAAAGAGACTGGCACCTTACTTTTCAGTCTGCAGGAAGTCTGCTTTTGCCAATCTAAGTATGTGCTGTCACCAGCTGGATAATTCCCTGTGCTCCTCAGGGCCCTTCTGCATATTCCTGCAGTCTACCTTCTGTTGATATTAGCAGCTGGGTGGCTGTATGGTAAAACAGAACAGCTTTCTTGCTCACGCTCTGAAAAAAGAAAAAAGGATCAGTTTTCACCCAGACCAGCAAGCTGATCCATTTTGTGGAGCTCCACAATCACCAAAACCAACTGCATAACCGAAGAGAGAATGCATACTGGAGGATGTGAGTAGTGCCACCCCTTTCAGGGCAACAAAATCTTTACCCAGCTGGAATATTCCAGAGATGGGAAAAGCTTAAAATATAACCTTGTCTTCAACACTTCACTGTTAGCTAATTGTTCTCTGTACAGTATAGTTGCTTTTTGTGGATTTTACTACCACCGCTATAACTATGAGCCTAGGTGCTCAATTCCCAGGGATGAGGATGGTTATTATATACATACCTGAGTGCTTTGATGCATACTCCCCCAGCAAACAGTTGCAGTCAAATTGCCCTGGAGCTGCTTGTTGCTGCTCTTTGATCGGAAGTTATGAACCCCACAGCAGAGCCGCTGGAATGGGGTGCAGGTATATGCTATTCTCAGTGCAAAGTGCAGATGGAGGTCAGAGAGGTTAAGATGCTGAACCTGGCATGAAGCTGTCTGGGTGAATGCGTATACTCCAGTCTGCCAGTCCTGGTACAGGCACGGTGACTTCCAGCAAAGAGAGGCAGTGGGCAGGGAAAAGCAGTACTGCAGAAATCAGTTAAAGGCTGTTAACATCCTTAAGGCCAAGTGGCAAAGTGATGTTACCCCCTAAAGACCCATTTGTGGGGCTAGCACTTTCACTAAGCACTAAAAAAAATTGTCATAACTCTTGCTGAGAAGTGAGATCACAGGACTTTTCACACTGACAGATTCATAAGAATGGGTAAAGATTGATTTTAAATAGTTACAGTTCGATAACACTGTAGCTACACCAATGTAATTTATTTTCTACTTCATAACGTACAAATTAGTCTTCAGCAACAACCAAATTAGCAAAACACACTTGACTGCATATGGATTAGATCTGTTTATAATACTTTTCACATTCACTCTCTTAATCTATAATGCTTTACTTCATCTATTACTATAAATCCATCAGGAAAAAAAAGTCTTACCTAGATAAAGAATCTATTACACAACAGAAGTAGGAAACTGTCAGTTGTATGTTGCTCCTCAATGCTCAGGAAAAGTGCTGCAGATAAAAATATTAATTTATGGGAAGTTTCAGTTCCTTTATACTTCTCTATGTATTAGCCTGCCAACCCAACCTTCATCCTCTACAGATGATCTATGATAATTTGCCTTGGAATTTTTCTCTTAACAATGAATATCCAGGAGTAGTATTAAGCTAGCAGCAATACCATTTTTATTTTCAAATAACCTGTCACATTGCATTTAATAAATAAGCACGTATACCATCAAGCAGCTACTTATGAACAATGAGCACTCACGACCTGAGTATAATCCTAAATCTGTAATGCTGCTATATTGGAATCTACTATGATACTGCTTCTCAGTTTGCGTATCTCCTCCGTCCGCCCTCAAAAATGCAAGTTCTGTAGCCAGGATTTAAATCACTAACTCACTATTAGTTAATACAGGACAATATAGTATTATCTATTAATTTTTGTATTTACAAACACAAAATACCCCTTAAGTTCCCCCTCTCCCCCCGAAAAAAGTAGACAGTAGGCTTCTCAAACACCAAGAAAAATTACTAACTGCTTGAGGAATTACACCACCTTTAAGCAGTCTTAACCTCCAGAACTTGGATCCTCCCCACTGAATACTACTTGGCAAAATAATAATACAAGATGTTCTACATTGTGCACGAAGGAAACTTCAGAAAGAAAATTAACCAACAGTTGAACCTGGATGGGCAGAGTCCAAATGTGTCAAGAAAGATGTTATAATGACACAGGTCTGCAAGAAAGCAGAGAAAACATTTATAAAACAACTACACATCTGAAGAAAGTATAAAGTACCATTAATGGCAGGAGAACAAGAAAATAACCCACCAGTATTCTTGTGATTTCAGAGGTGGGAAGGAGGGAAAGGAGCATGCCTACACATGGAAGAAGGCTTTAGACACACCAGAGTACTTTAAAAATTGCTGTAGTTTATAGCAACTATAAGCAATATATCTATTTGGTTTGGAGGCAATTTTATGAAATTTTTGTGAAATAGCTTCAGCAGTATGTGATACTAGCCCTTAGTTAGCCTAAAATCTACTTTAAGTATCGGATGAAATTACTTTTGCAAGGCGGAAGAAGCGAGGGGCAGGAAGGGGTGCAGGAGAATTTGGGTGACAAGTCAAAAATCTTGCCTAAAACCTTGTTTATCCTGCAAGGCAGAAGAGAATCTAATTTGTCAAGGTCCTGTGCAACAACGGAGAACCTATGCAGCTGTTTAAGTGAAGGCTGTGAGTAAAATGAATGTGGTAACACAGCCTATGGAAATTAACATGAAGGCAAACATTCTTCAGACTTTCAAACAATAAAACATCCAGATTCTAAAATTCTATGTGAGAGAAATTACTTAGTTTATATTTCTCATTTCAGTTTTACAATTACAAGCTGATCTAATATTATGGTTGCTTAATACTACAAAATACTACTATAATATGTAAATGTCTATATGCAAATGTGTAAATTCATTTCTTTTATAAAAAACTAATTAGTGGGGGAAAAAAAATTACAAAAATCTGACAATGTTTGACAAAAAGCTCATCTGTAACCGAGACTGTATACATTGTGAATTCAAGTTACTAAATCTTCTACAAAGAAGTATCTTAAACATTTTGATCTTTTAACAACAAAACAAAACAAAAAAAAAATTAAGGTGTCAGAGTATCACAGTGCATTCTTCCTGTTCAGTTACCCAGGCATTCCACAAAGACTAAATAGAGTCTGCAAATGCAGACAGAATATCAGACTTAAGTGGACACACTGTCACAAAAAGCCTATCTCCATACGCATGTCTTGGAAAACTAACAACTTCACGTTGTTCCCATCTGCATGTAAGAATATTCAAATAAACCAAGGCAACTGGACTTCTTGCTAAACTGAATTTCTTATTCCTTAGGATCTTTAAATGACAAATGCTAAGACAGTATAAATATAAAATGCAACCCAACTTCAGAACTACATGCAAGTGGCAGAGCTCACGACTTTTTATATTTTACACAACACCAGCAATCAAAATAATAATTTAGCAACAAACAGACTTAGAGCTAAAATGTATTTCGGAGTTGGCCTGGGAAATATGCAAAGGGTAAAAACCAAGAAACTCCCTGTTCATCACACATGAAAATTTTTCCTCATAGATCTCTGAAATCACTGTTTCTAAATAATAAAAACCCCTAACTTTACCAGGGAAAAGTATAATAAAAACCTTTTATTTCAAAGATTTTTCCCTATCCTACTAGAAAAAATAATTCAAACCCACCAGTAACAGTAATTCCCTGAACAACTGGCACACTCTGAAGTTGCTATTGCTTTTTTTCTCAGACCACCGCCTGTCACTGTGAACATATCTGCTAATCACACCAAGAGAGCATTGCACCAGCAGGTGTATTTACCTACGTTGATTCCAACTGTCAGGGAAAAAAAAAAAAGAAAAAGAATAGAATGAAAACACAGGAAGTATTGTTAAATGCACAACATCTAAAAATGTCTACTGCGTGATGCAGCAACTCAAACAATACTAACAAAGCTAGTCGTAAGAGCCTGAGATTCCGACACATCTGCTCCACAGACATTTCAGTAATGTTCTTTTGCTGTAAATTTCATGGAACTTGTGGAGGAATGAAGAGACACCCCAGTGAGCACTTCCGTAGTTTGGTGCTTAACGTACAACATACTACTTGTGTATTAGAGCTAAAGTAAATTTAACTGTATCTCTGATGCTTCCTCACAAACACAGACTACAGATAACGGAACTGAAATCCGACACGTAGTCTCTGCTTCAAAACAAGGATGAACAGAGTTGTTAATGAGTCATGCAACAACTAAACCCAAACAACAAATGTTAAAAGATTTTCTAAGTTAAAAGCTATCAGCACCACTGTTGGTTTCACCCTGTGAAGAGATCACAGATTCACTCCAGTTTATATAGTATTACTTGTAGATTCCATCTGAAAGACCAACCTTTAATTCTCTGAAAATCTGAACTATTCTTGATTGAGGCAGTTACAGAAGAAAGAACCTATTTCAGTGGAATCCTACAAACAGTGAAATGACAGGGAAGATTTCTTCAATGAGTGCATACAACACATTGTCAGGGTTCATATAGATTGCTTTATTAAATAACAATTCAGTGTCACACAAAAATATTGCATAGCTGGCTTTATTAGTTAGACCATCGAGTTAAGGTTCTTTTTCTGTCTGCATTGGACGAAGAGACAATTTGGTAGAAAGTTTTAGAATAAGAAAAAAGCAGGCTAGCTACAAGCTAACGAACTTAAAACACAGTTGGACTTAAAAAAACCCACAACTTTACAGACAGGATACATTCGATTGTACCACTAACTTGCAAAAACTCATTCTGCGTAGGCTTTTTTTCTGTGTTGTAGTAATCTTGAACTTCTGAAAACTTAAAAATACAAAATTCCTTGAAATCAGAAACAGTAAGATTTTTTTTTTTTTGCAACCGTAACAGAAACTGTCACAGAGTTTTTGCTTGGTTTTGGCAAAGCTTTGCACTACTGAAAAGCTTTCTTTAAAAACACTTAAAAACAGCACTACTACTAACAATCTTTAAAGGAATACTTTTAATACAAAATATTAAGCAAATTATTTAAATTCAGAATTCTGTCCATAACATCAGAACAGCATGTGTATAAATATTATAATTTAATATACCGTCAAATTAACAATATATTAAAATACTTTACACAAACTAACCCTTTTATTTATGATAACTAATTTAGCACAACAAAGCAACCTACATTATTAAACCCACACGTATTAGTACATACGTCTATGACAAGACAAGTCATGATGAGGTGACTATTGTAACTTGGTGGTTTCAGGTACACGGTGACAGAGTACTCATGATCTTTCAGCATGGACACTCATAGCCTCTAGAGGAGTACTCTTAGCTAGCGCAGAGTGGCATAAGCACACTAGAAAGCAAGCTCATGGATGTTCCCAGCCTCTCTCAAAAATAAATCCTGGTGGATTCAGCTGCAGCAGTTTGACACATTACCACTCAGCTGCCAGTACTGAACCTTCTATGTTCACAATTCACAATGCCATCTCCACAGTAACAATCACTGGGATATTATTAATCTATTTGCACTTGACTGCCTGAGTTATCTGAAGATACAGCAGCCATGGCAGAAGGGCTCTAGGTAGGACAGGTAGAAAACTAACCTTAAGCCACTGCAGATATATTCAGTAATAGCTTCTTTAACTAAAGCTTGTTGTGGCCTACAGTGAGCTCTGTGCTCTAAAGATCCAGGGACAGAAGTGTATCACCAAATAAATTACTTTGTTACTGAAGTTCAACAGCAGACCATTAAAGATGGCTATTGTAGTTTGAATGTGTTCTTCCAACTTTCAAAGGTACCAACTCAGAACATAAGGCAACAATCATTCTAAAGCACAGTACACAAACATTTAAACAACCTTATAAATGATACATTAAGGCGTGCTTTTATTACCCAATGATTTTATTCAACTAGACAAAGAATAATTGAAGTGTTTATGACATGACATGTTCGTTTTACTTGCTCCCTCCCTTTTAACTCTTCCTAGCTCAAGTTTAGCAAGGATTCAATCAAATGATCAGCATGCCAACAAGTTAAGAAAGTGATCAAACAGGTCTTCAAATACCCAAGATGCTGAAGTTGTATTACAAACAAATCCTGGTATGTCCAGACACAGAAAGTGACGAACCCAGCTTCATCAGCTGTAGCTAACTGTGACGCTCTACGTATGCAACTGGTCCTTTGTAAGGGTAGATGTGTCACAGAAAAGTGCACAGCATATTAGTGACAAGGAAATCACTGTGATTAAGATTCATAACTTAACTTTCACTGCAAAAATGGTGGCAAGAAAATCGCCCCGTCTTCACATCCAGTTAGAGTCAATGCAATACTCTGTGAAGGCTTGTACTACCAGCGATGTTTGGATGTCCGCTCTATTCAGCTGTTGTGAAACAAGTCAGAAAGCTCCACAAAAAGATTCTCTTTATCTCTTATTTAAAGCTTTGAAATCTTCTCCACTAGTCTTCAACTCCCTTTCCTTGCTTGTCAGCATTTGCATGCAATTTTCTTTTCAATTGAAAAGAAAACCTGGACTAAATCTTAGAAAGACAAATATTCTTGAAATAAGTCTCACGTGTAGAGGCGGAGCCCCTCCCACTCCCTGCCCTTTATTTCAGATTTCTGACAAAAATGTTTTGAATGTCAAAATGAAAGTCCAATTCAATACTTACTACACTTGGTGTCATCTGACCACCTGTCCACTATACGAGCTCTTTTTGAAAGTTTTTTTTTTCCAGTGATCAAAAAGCAGATGAAACTTGGCATGACTTGGAAGTAAATATACAACAGATAACTTTTGTGATATTTAGAACCACAGTTTGATTGTCAAGTTTGCAAAAGTTCAAAAATTCAGTTGGGATGTAAGGTAGTGCCTGACTAAATTCATGGCCTAAGAGACCTCAGTAGTGAAGCACATCAATTTCAGCCACTTCACTTAGATGTAGAATTTTAAACAGAGATGAATTGCCTATGCTAACTGTGAAAGTGTTAGCACTAACTAAAATTTTGCAACTATGGTCACTTCCCTCAAACTACACAGAATCAGTTTTTTAAACCTCTCTCTAGATTATAGTACCAGTCTACAATCATTTAGAAATAAGTTACCAATATAATTACATTAGGAAACTACAGATTAAGCTTCGTTGCACTACACAAAGCCATAATGAAGCAGAAGACACTAAAAATATGAAGTAATAGCTGCACCATCAACATACCTTTGTACTTGTTCATGATTAGGCAACAGTGAAAATAAACAAGCATTTGAACTAGTAACACCTAGATGACCTTACCACTTCCTTCCTCTAAGTTTAGGTGTTAGCAGGACAAAAGAAATTAAATGCAATCTACTACTTGCTCAGTTGGCTGACTTAGCAAAGGGCTAGAAACCATGAAGTGAAACTGAGTGAATCCTGGAATTTTATTACATGCAGCACCTAGGAAAGAAAGGAAAAAAAAAACCAGTATAATTTGCTACATTTAGGATTAGTGTCTTTGTCATTGTACTTTATCATCTGAAGACCCAGTTACTAATTCTACTACAATGGCATAATTATTCTTTTACAATCTGTTTAACCAAAGACATCTTGAAAGTATTTAATTTTTAAGTAAAAATACACCGCTACTGACTGCTGTAGTGCAATTAATGCCCTTACAATACAATTCAAAACAGTAATTTAAATTAGGAAAATCTCTCTTTCAATCCTGATTAACTTAATGAGTTCCTCCAAAACTAATCTCTTAAACACAGAACTATGGGAAATATGAGATCAAAGAACAGCAATAAGCAGTCTAACTAAATAAGCCATGTTGATTAGCAAATTGTACTTCCTACTGATCTAAGAGTTCACTAATGAGATGCCTGGCACAGTGACTAAGCTTGGATTGCTTTGAAGCTGTGCTTAACAGTCACATTCTCCCTGCCTTATACCATATCTAGGGGAGGCATAAGCATTCTTTTTTAAAACTTTCAAACTAATCATACACAGTCCAGGAAAACACATGAAGGTTGTATATATTTTTTTATTTTTACTAAGACTTGCATAAATTTTGTGAAAGTCTAAGACATCAAAATGCAGAGGAAAAATTATAATATCTCAAGTCCACACTAGGACACAGTTGTCCTGCTAACCAGCATTTGATATTATGAGTGGCCAGTATTGCTGCAGTGTTCAAAGAATAATTAAAGACTCCTGCTTTAAAATCCACCTTCAGTTTTCTACTTCTATGACCTAGTTACGGTCAACAAGCTTTGTCTGTTAAGCATAATACATACCATAACTTCCAGTTGTATTGGCACATATAACAGCACCAAAGAACTTTGGAACATACTTCTGGATTCTGGAAATAACTTTCTGACAGGCTACTGTTGGGTCTGTTCCCATCCTCATATACTCCACAGCTTGATAACTAAAAAAAACCAACCCCACACCCAGACAGTTAGCCATACTCAAGTTATATATTCTGAAATACCATTGAGAGACCTTGATTTCTTTGAATAACAGAAACACATGATAAATAATCTTTAGCCAAACTTCTTATTGGCAATTATTACTCAAGTTCTGCTTGAAAAGTAATTAGAAACAGGACTAAAAGGGACTGCAAGATGTCATCTATGCCATTTATCATTCTAAAGCAGGACAAAGCCTGGGATAACTCTCTGTTTAGTTGCAGAAGAGGTTAAGCAACAGTTAAAGAACTGCAAAGAAGCAGTGAAAAAGAGCTAGAAAAAAACTTAGGTTTCTGAAAACCTCAAAATTGACACATTTTCTTTATTTCATGAATATGAAGGTACAATGTTTTCATCAAGACTTTAAGCCAATTTTAAATTTTTTGCAAGTCAATTTAAAAAAAAATCTTACTCTAAATGAAAGAGTAATCAAAATGAATGTCCTTTGTATCTACAATATCATTAGACAAATTACTGTATGGGCATTGCTTGAGATGAATCAGTTGCTTTTCCAAAATGTCCTCAGAGGCAAAAAAACTACTTTTGTTGTAATTTTCTTTCACAACTCGAAGATTAAAAGATAACACATAATATAACTTACAAGCAAACAACACTAGATTTTGTTTTGATGAAAGATGCATATACCAACTCTTGTTACACTAAGACTCATCCACAGATAGCACTAACTATAGATGTTATCAAAGTACTGCAGAAGAGAACTTCACTTGCATTTTAAGACTCCTTATTATCTTTGATTTATTCTAACAATCAAATAGGTTCAAGTTATCTAAAGACAATTATCTGAATAAAAAGCTGTATTTCACAGGGGGCTCTTCACTCATCAAAAACTCAGCAAAATGTTACGATCTCAAAGAAGGCAGACAGAAAACATTAGCAATTTTGACTTTTATTTGACAATTCCTTCACTTCTGGCACGTCAATTCTACTCTTTGTTTTCATGTGGGAATATCTCAATAACATGGAATTAGGAAAGATCTGTATCTACAAGGAACCTGTGATTAACCATCTAATTTGAGTTGTTTTCTAAAACCTGTCAGTGCCAACACAAAATGTTTTACACATTACAGCCAAATCCTTCAGGCTGCTAAACTCTAATGTACTCTTCTATTGATTAACATCATAGTAGAGCTCAACTCGCTACTGCTGTTGGTATCTGATACCTCAGGATAATTCCTGAAGTTGTCAATTGCCTTTTATTTCAAGACTGGCTTGGAACAGCTTGAAACTCATTGAGGACATTTGGAAATACACAACAGTTAGCAGACATTCACAACTGCCAGTTTCAGAAAAAGCAGCCGAGTAATACGAAGGTCACTGCTATATATTCCTTCAAGCATTAGTGCCCATTATCTTCAGCACGAACGTCCGTAACTCATTCCTGTTGAGATCGACCCACAAGAATGACCGTCAAGAGTCAGTAACAAAAAAAAGCCATGTTTTACACAGGTTATGCAACCACGACAACAGCACTAGAACACCTCTTCCAGTTTCAGATTAGATGCAATTACATAGGATTGTTACAGTGACACCTCCCCAGCCTCCTGGATAATGTGAGACTCGCTTCTCATCCTTTCTACAATCTTTAACACTTATTTCCCACACAACAGAACACTTTGGAGAAGAAAGCTAATCAGTTCTGTTAAGAAACACACAGGCTGGGAATATACTTATTACCTGCTGCCTGTTTGCTTACAGCTTGGCAGTATTAAGGGGATCTGTCATAAAGATATTCAAGAAGTCACTTCTTTTAAGACAGATTGTAAGGATAACTTGATTCTGCTACTGGTCTTTCCCCTTACATTCCTTCCTTTCCTCTTACTTCGGCAGCCAGTAAGTCAAAGTGTCTTTTTAATCAATTACTTAATTTGCTGAGTTCACGTTTTGCTAGAGAAAGCTAGCTCTAAGGACAAACCTGGGTAAGAAGCGCATCATGATGTCACCATCCCCAGTGGCTGCAGCTCCTCCGGCTGTACTATCTGCATAGGATCCTGCTCCAGCTATTGGAGAATCTCCTACACGGCTGTAGTGAACAATGGAAAAAAGCCCAAAATTTGAAACTATAGAAAACTGTAATTTACTCATTCCAGTGGAATTGCATTAATGTAATAGCTCTTGGCCTGATACTGGCAAGTTCTTATGACTCGGACACACTTTTAACTTTGTCAGCCTTACTGCGTCCAACTCGGTTAGCATTAAACCCACAGGAGAACAGAACAGGTAAAGAGGTCACTCCACTGCAGTCAGAACTCTTGTCTTAAAACTACTGATAAAAGTGATCTGTGATAACCTGACTGACCTGAGGCTTAATCCACCTCCAATGCTCAACTGTTTGTTATCATACTGACTATAGTTAGGGCAGTAAGGTTTAGCCAGCGGGCAACAGTAAGCAGCTGGGGACATTAGTATGTTCAATAATTTGTTGCTAAATCCAGAAGCTGTTTGACAGACAAGATTCCCAGCTGGGTAGAAAAAAAAATTCCAAAGACAAAATATAGGCCTGGGGCTCTGATTCTATGTGCATTTCTTTGGAGACTGTGCACCTCTCTGAAATGCTCATTCGTCTCTGGTGCCTTGCCTCAGAAGTTGCCTCACAACTGCACCACTTGCTTGTGTCTCTGTATGGTGAATTAAGCCAGCTGAAAACCAAGCATTCCCTCAAACAAACACAAATCATCTTGCAACTGAATCAGTTTCTCAGGTTTTATGGCAGTGCCCAGAAATATGCAAGGCCATTTTTGATCATCACAATCTAAAACATATAACCTTTAGATAAACTTAACATCGGAAATGAGGTGAGGAAAAAAGCTTTTTTGTAAAACCAGAGATACTAACCCTGGAATTTTGTGGACTGCACCATTAGTAGATGTTCCAGAAGCGACGGTTCCAGTTCCACCAATTACAACCATACCTAAAATTTTCAATAGAGATGAAACATATTCAGAAACACTTCCAACAAATTTGTTAAATTGGTACTATCATTATGAAACAGAACCACGATACCCAGACTATTCAAATTACTGATATCCTGAAACAGAAAAGCCATACCCCTACAGAAAACAAGTTCTTTGTAAAACACATTTGGAAACATTTTGGGTGGATTACAAGAGCTCAGAACGGAATCTAAAACAGTAAGTGCCACACTGTTCAGAGCTCTATGTTACTGCTGCCCAAGCAGCCACTGTCTCCTGATAAAAACCTACGTTAATCAGTAGGCAACAAGTACCTGGTGTCATCACATCTTGCACCAGTACCATCAGAACAAGAAATTTTGAAAATTATAATTGGTGCTTGAGGGGGATTAAAAAAAAAAAAAAGTCAGAAGGATGAGCTTAGATTTAGCAGAAAGTGAAATACCTGACAGGCAATCAAATGTGTGGATGAGCCTACCCCTTGCTAATTTTGTGCTGATAAGGAAGACATTGCCTCATTAGAGCAGCTCAGATTGGCACTCGGATCAGAATTTGGGGTCAGCTGCTTCTCCATAAGGCAAGACTTCATCTCTTTCAGAGAGGACACAAATTGCTGTTGGCATCAAACTCCAGTACAAAGTGAGAGCCGAGAAGCAGAATTCAAATTCTCTGATCTCACTAAGCAGTACCTCCTTCTCACAGAAGAGTTTCCTGACCAGTAGAAGCTAAAAGCATATAGGCACTGACTCTGTGGCCACCATTAGTCCGCAAGAAGACTGGAAGGGCATCAGTTACTACCAACTTCCTAAATTCATTTTGAATGAAGACTCTTCTTAAAATGTGTTAGCCAAGGAGAGACTGTATGTATAACAAACAGTGGGGTGGTAGAACTTGAAATACAAATATAAGTGCCATCATTTACTACAAAGCATCTTAGGACTACTTAATGATGCATCAGTTCCTGAATTGCATTTAGCATTGTAGTATTTTCTCTTCTCATTCTGACACTCCACAATTTCTGAGTTTTCTAGAACACACTGAAGACTCTATATCCCAGTAAAGAAAGCTACCTACCAATTTAAGAATATGGTAGGTTGCCTGACTCCTGTAGAACATTAATTGGTTATTAGTAGGGTGGACTGGAAGCAAAGAAGAAAGATCCACACTTGAAATAACTTGTTAATCCTTGGTATTGCAAATACTGTCAGGCAAAAAGTTCTGAACTACTACACTGAGAAAAATACAGACTAAAACAAAAAGTGTAAGTTTCAAGACTACAAAGTATGAAGCTTTGAAAGACGTGAATCTGTAGCTGCTCCAGTCTTTTGTCTGATCTGCTCATTAATCAGCTTATAGGCTTAGCAATTAACAGTCCTCAATCAGTGAACTCTTAGAAGTCTTTGGGGACTACTGCTGCTAACCTGTTTTAAGCACAGTCATTTCTGTAGAAATTTATTGATTTAGTTAAAAGCCAGAATAGAAGAAAAATGAAAGTAAGCTTTATTTTATAAGTTTAAGGACTGTTTGACAAACATTGCTTTTGGTTGGCAACATGACTAACTGTTTGCTCATTTCTTCCAAAGGCTTTCTGCAAAGCCTTTTAAGTTGGTCTGACAGCTACAGGGGAGACTGACCTAAGATAACCATAAACAAGATAAAAATAATTATTTTTAACCTTGATCAGTTTTCTAAGCATCCACAGCTGCCCAAGCAATTATGCCAAGATATCTGAGGGAAAAGCAGTAGGGCAACGAACAAAGAGCTAAAGCCAAAAAATGAAGCAAGAGGCTATACAGCCAGTGCATTGGAAAAAAAAACAACAACAAAAAACCAACAAAAAACCCCCACAAAACCCAAAAAAACGTACTTTTAGGCATTCCATCCTAACACATAAGTAACACAATCTTGAAACTACTATCACTAGGAAATAATGCCTATATGAAATACTTTTCTTTAAACTCAGAATGATTTAAACTGTAGGGGAATGAGTTTAAAAAAAAAAAAAAGCATCAGAGTTACCAAAGCTTGTTACCAATAGTATCATGATTATGAACACTTCTTTGTGAGGTGGTCTGTTCTTCTTTGTAAGTTACTTTTTCAGGCCGTTTGTATGGTCCACAGGATTTTGAAGAGTCTGGTACCACATTCTGCAATTATTTTGTTATTTGCATGAATAATATGTTATGCTTCATTACAGATAAACTTAAAAATACTACAATCAATACCTATAATCTATTACACATGTATCAGATGGACAATACTGAAATTACACAGCTGTACTGAAATCCCACAAGTTGTTTCACTTAAAGAATGAAGACTGATTTCTGGTATTCCACAGTAAAAAGTTTTTCCTACTAGAAAGTTATGTTCATATTAAAGATTCTCCCTTGCTCAATTGACTGGTCAAAAAAAAAAAAAAAACAAAACAAAACAATAAAACAGAAGCTCATTCTTCAGCAAAATCAATAAAACTTTCAAGCTAAAAAACCAACCAGATCAACTGAGCTTATTTTACTAACGTCAAGTCAAGATATTATTGTCAAGTCAGTATCATAGTCAAAATAGTCAAGATATTTTCTCAAGTGAAAAACAGAATATATTTTGAATTAAAATAGTTCAGCATGCAGCATTTCATATCCCAGAAACAATGAAGACAGTGTACAAACATGTAGAAATCTGCCAACATTAATCCCCAAAAAACCTCCGAAAGACAACAAACCAACCTCACCACAATAGGCCTGTTTAACATGGACAGCTGCACTAATCTGATCCGTTCACAGGTCTGCATCAAGCCTCTCCACCTATTTAAGGACCTTGATTGGTAGTGTAAAATTTTCTTTCAGATACTTATACATGCATCCAAAAAACCACGCACTGCTTTGTTTAGTTTTGAGAAATCCTGACCAAATTTGGAGCTAAAAAAATAATTCCCACACCAAAACACTACTGCGGTAAGGTCAAAACTAGCAGGATCTAAGAAATAAGAGCTAGACACACACTCTTCCTGACTCTACCAAATGCTTGGAAACTCCAGGTTTGTTCTGTTTAATAAGGAAAACTTTTTTTTTTCTTCACATGTAAAGCACAACTTCAATATAAGCCAAAAGGAAGAGGCAATGCTGCATTACTGACTTTCTGAACCCACTCTTCACCACCACTACTGCACTGTACCTTCCAGTAGTTTGGCTGACAGCTTTGATTAAGCCACTTCGAATACACCGCAAGAGACTTTTGGGTAGTTAAATCTTCATATGGAAACCCCATTCTCACAGCAAACAGGGAGGCTTGAAAAACAGTAACAAAACCAAAACCATTAATTTTTTCACATTTTTATACCTCTTATGATAATGCATTCATGTACTGTTATCTAGAAATCAAGAAATCCTACATTCTCTATGGAGATTAGAAATATCTCTCCAGAGAGCAGCATCAGCCATTACAGTGATGTACAACTGCAGTAAAAAACTCCCCCTTCACTGGCAATACCAAATTTCCTCCATTCACTCTATATTAACACATGTAAGTTTTACCATTGAAAGAGAAACAAATGCAACTCTGTTAATCAACTGGACACAAATAACCTGGAGCAAGAGTGGCCTGGGCTGTGTGTGTCACAGAAGTATTTAAATAAATGATACAAATAATAGTATAATTTCCTTAAAAAGTTGGTCTTCTACGAAATAAAACATAGTAGCACAACATTTGCCACTAAAACACTGATACTTGCAGAACCACCAGCCTACATCATATTACACTTCTTCCCTGCAGCTTTAAAAGTGTCTGCTTCCTTGTTTTGAAAATTAATATAGTATGTGTCAAGGGAGCAAAAGAAATACCAACACAAGCAATGAAATAATGCTGCACTTCTAAGAATGGCTTTTATAGTTAGGGCAAGGGAAAAGAAAAAAGATCAACTGTTCTTTCATCATTTAGTTGTAGATACCTTTGATATTACCTAGTAACAGATACTATTGCTAGATTCAAATGCTTGAAGAATTTATAATACCAATCCTTGATAATAATGGCACTATAATACACGGATGAACATGCCTCTCCAGCCCAAGAACTAAGAAAAGCCTTCAATTATTTTTGGACAGCTTTTCCGTGTTTTCTTAAAAACTGATGTAATTAAGGTCTCTCTGCACTCAGAGCAAACGAAATCTGAAAGCTTCATTTAAACAGATATTTATTTTTCCATTTCTAGAACAAACAGGCAGGGATTTATTTTTTTTTCAAGGTAAAATTGTGCTTGTGTACGTTTTTCAGTCATTCTTTCATGACTTTCGAAGCCTTTTCTATTCCAGGAAGCTGAGTTGGTAATTTTTATCCCCTGGACTTTTTACTTGGACTATTGGTCTAAGTATTGCTAAGACAAAAAGGGAAAAGGTCAGGCACACTGTGATTATGAAGCTTTCCTATCTGTCGAAGACAGACCTGAAATTTTAATGGCAGATGATAACCAAAATTATTCTTCTTTTCCTCACTTGTAATCATTCTGCACTGAAGGTCCCTCACCAGACTCAGTTCTACATTGACATACATGGCCTTTTTTGACAGCTTTCTATGACCTTTCCTGAAAAAAATCAGGCAATGAATGGAGAAAGAAGCTCCAAGAACAAGAACTGAGCAGTGTGGTTATCTGTATTTGATCAACAAAAGCTACACCAACTCATGTTTATGTACACTTCTGTCATTGTAAACTTTAGCTGTAAAAACATACCAGCTTTAGTTATATTCTGGCTCCCATCTACAACAGCAAGAGTAAAAGAAGATATCAGGTTTGACTTGCATTAGTTTTTCTTCAAGATAGATTTTATCACCACCACACTGTCATCCTCTTCACCGAGTATGGCTCAAGCTCTCATCACAGTTTGTGATTAGCTACAAAACTGTTCACTTCCTCATGCAATATAATATAATGATTTCTTCACTTCCCCAACGTGCATTATTCCCAAAGTCTCTTTCTGCATGTTTATTGGTGGGAAAAATAATTTATTAAATTTTCATTTACTGGGTGAAAATGATGCAACAATTTGAATGATTTTGCTCACCGGATAAGTATTCCCCTGTTCACAGCCTCTGACTCAACTTTTAATTTCCAGACGTAGAACCTGCTGACTCACACTATCACATATTTTTATTTTTTATTTACTAGCTTTGCTTGGTTTGTTGTTTTGGGGTTTTTTTTGTTGTTTGTTTGTTTTTTCCCCCCACACATTGAAAATACTGAAAAGGAAACACTTTCAAAAAGAGATAAAAGCACAGGTGCAGACATTATTGAAAGCTAGAAGATTAGCAATTCTTTCAGTTTTATCAATAATCAGTGTCATGGCTACTTTAAACAACACGGCAGGGCATAAGCAATCCAGGAAGTTTCTGGAGAGCATCGATGACAACTTCCTAACAGAAGCGGTAGAAATGCCAACAAGTAGAGCTGCTCTGATGAACCTCCTACTTACAAACAAGAAAGGTATCACTGGGGATGTGAAGGCTGAAGGCAGCCTTTGCTGCACTGACCATGATTTGGTGGGATTCAAGATCCTGAGAGGGAGCAGGGCAAAAAGCAAGATCACAAGCCTGGACTTCAGGAAAACAGAATTTGGCCTCTGCAGGGATCTGCTTGAAAAAGTCTCAAGAGCCTTGGAGGGAAGAGGGATCTGAGAAAGCTGGCTGATATTCAAGGATCACCTCCTCCAACTTCAACAGCAGTCTATCCCAACAAGCAGGAAGTCAGGCAGAAATGTCAGGAGGCTTGCATGGATGAACAAGTTGCTCCTGGTAAACTCAAACATAAAAAGGAAGTATACAGAAAGTGGAAGCAGGGACAGGTAATCTGAGAGGAATACATACACACTGCCTGAGCATGCAGAAATGAGGTTAGGAAAGCCAAACCCCACCTGAAGTTGAACCTGGCAAGAGATGCCAAGGGCAATGAGAAGGGCTTCTGTAAGTACCTAAATAGCAAAAGGAAGACTAGGGAAAAAGTGGACATGCTGTGGACTAGGGCAGAAGCCCTGGTGACACCAGGCATGGAAAAGGCTTACATGTCCTCTTCACCTCATTTCTTACTAGTAAGACTGGCCTTCAGAAATCCAAGAGTGAAGAAAAGCAGCCTGCCACTACTGTCTCCAAAAAGGGCAAGAAGTACAACCCAGGGAACCACAGACCAGTCAGCCTCACCTCCATCACTGAGAAGACAATGGATCAACTAATCCTAGAAACCATTTCCAAGCACATGAATGACAAAAAGGTGACTGGGAGTAGTCAGCATGGCTTCACAAAAGGGAAGTAACACTTGATCAGCCTGATAACCTTCTATGATGAAACAACTGGCTTGGTAGATGAGGGGAGATCAGTGGATATTGTTTATCTTGACTTCCATAAGGCTTTGGACATTGTCTCCCACAAGATCCTCATAGAGAAGTTAATTATTGGTTGGATGAGCAGTGACATGAACTGAAAACTGGCTGAAGGGCTTAGCTCAGAGGGTGGTGATCAGTGGTATGAAGTCTAGTTGGAGCCAGTAACTAGTGGTGTACCCCTGCGTTCAATACGGGGTACAATATTGTTCAGTATCTTCACTAATGATCTGGAATATGGGGGAGAGTGTATGTACCCTCAGCAAATTTTGCAGATGTTACAAAACTGGGAAGAGTGACTGAAGCACCAGAGGGTTATGCTGGCATCCAGACTATCTCAACAGGCTGGAGAAATGGGCTCATGCAGTTCAACAAAGAGAAGTGCAAAGTCCTGCACCTGGGGAGGAACAACTCCATGCACCAGTACGTGCCAGGGCCATCCAGCAGTTAAAGCAGCCTGGCAGGAGAAGACCTGGTTCTGAGAGACAGCAAGCTACATGTCAGCCAGAAATGTGCCCTTGCAGCAAAGGCAGATAACAGTACATGCTGGGTTCCAGCAGTAGGGAGGTCACACCTGGAGTACAGTGCCCAGTTCTGGTCTCCCCAGTACAAGAGAGATATGGATGTGCTGGAGAGAGTCCAGCAAAGGACCACAAAGATGATTAAGGGACTGGAGCATCTCACCTACAAGGAAAGGATGAGAGAGCTGGGACTGTTCAGCCTGGAGAAGAAAAAGCTCAAGGTACATCTCATCAGTGCATAAAAATATCCAAAGGCAGGATATAAAGCCAATCAAGCCAGGCCCTTTTCAGCGGTTCCTAGTGAGAGGGCAAGAGGCAATGGACACAAATCAAAACAGAGGAGGTTCCCTCTGAACAGCAGGAAACAATTCTGCACTTTGAAGGTGACCGAGCTGCCCAGAGGTTGTGGAGCCTCCCTCCTCAGAGCTATTCAAAAGCCATCTAGACATGGTCCTGAGCAACCAGCACTAGGTGGCTCTACTTGAGCAGGGGGGTTGGAACAGCAGACCTCAAGTCCCTGCCAACCTCAACCATTCTGTGATTCTGTAATACATTCCTAAGTTTTCTATGTACTAAAGGTTTTAAAATACCTAAACTTAAATTTCTGGAGTCAAAGTAAACAGAACTGCAAAGACTATCCGTGTGTCATGGCACTTGAATGGATTTCATCAGTTTTTTTAACACTGAAAACAAGGATTTCATGTTACTTTAATTAGAACATTACTGCCAGGAACAACATACTGGTCACACATTTAAAAAGATCAGCTAAACAAAATTTATGTGTGCCACAGCTTGCCTCCTTCTCTCTAGTGTCAACCACTCATAGAAATTAAATTTTAGGAGAAAGGCATACGTTCCTGGATTATATCACTAAATGTATTCAAATAAAAGTGTAGTTTAGTACTGGGAAAAAGATAAGGAATAACCTCAGCAATTTTGCATCTTGAATAAAAAAGCCTGCAGAGACTACATCCATTTATATGAAAAGGTTTTACTATTCTAGCTAGCTTTTCTGTTGAAAATGTAAGTATTTTTATTTAGAAAATAAATGGTAGTTTCTTTCACATGTGCTTTGAAGGTTCAAATATATTCTTCTGAAGCTATAGCTCTATTTGCTCTTTATCAATCTTCAGTTGGTGAAGACAACTATAGTTTCCTTTATCCAAGTTCCTATTTCCACAGAAAATGCATTCCTTCATGAGAAATATTATTATTTCTCAATTTTTCCACTGCTTTGGTTCATTCACTAACATTTATTAGCACCTCCAATTTCTACCCAGGTGTATCTTCAGCTTTTCTATCTTTCTTTTGCCATTACTGCTATGCAGTTTCTTCTGAGGCAGTTCTCACTGACAGCAAGGACTCAGTATACCAGCCTCATCCACATTGATCCATTATGCTAAGAGTTATCTTCTTAGGCTGGAAAATATATTTTATATCAGCACTTTAACTCTTCCACTTCATCTTCCTTATCTTTTCTGCTCATTCTACCAACCAAAAGTTAAAAACATTTTGATAACTACCAATGATAGAGAAAGGAGTATCATGAACATTTCTTCCTCCTCTATTTAACACCTGACCAATTTCTTTTTCAGCATCACCTGTGAAATCTCTCTCACCAAAGCCACTTGTAACCTAATCAGGGCCAACTGCTCAAATTCAAAAGAATCTGCAAATCTATCTCTCTCTTTTCAGACCTTCTGTCAAACACTATCCTCACCTTCCTCTATTGTCTATTTCACTCCATCAAAAAACTGCTGTTGCACTTATTTCTCTACTATTCTGTACACATTGATTCCTTCAAGAATCTTTTATCAGTTTCAAAGCACTTGACACACCCTTAATGCTCAGATATCAACTTCCACACTTATCTCCACTTTTAAAATGTACATGCCTGCTTAGAAAGAAAAGTCCTGAACTGTGAGCCAAGTAACCTTCCTTCCACTCACTACTCATATAGCTCCCTGGAATGTACATCTCTTTTGAAACCAGTATTATTCTAACAGCAGCAGCTCATATTTTAAAAGCTGAACTATTCCTCCAGTTCGCTATCACTCTTCTGTTCTGCCTAGGAGTACAGCCCCTGACGGAATTTTTTACATTCATGTTCTCACTAATATTTTTAAACTATGAAATACAGTAACCAGGCTCAATATATACTAGAAGAGTAAAATGTAACTGTAATGTCTACTAATTCTTTGATTCCTTAGAAAAAGCTACTCCATGGTTTTAAATGAAATATTTACATCTAAGCTTCTATAGTGTCTTACATCAATTACTCTTTGATAACTTTGATATCAGTGATCTTAGCAAAGCTTTAGGATTACAAATTAGTAATTGCAGTTAAATTGGTGGAAAGACCATAAAACTGTATTTTTCTTTTCATGTGCAAATAAAGGAATAAAACCTAATTCATACACATGTAATAAGAGAATAACTACTTCTGAATTATTTAACTAGATTAATTTGATTGTCAGGGGATCCCTCCACCTATATCACCAACATTAATATACGGCAATTTTAACAGAAGCTTTTTAAGAAGAGGGTATGACTTGGAAATAGTTAAAGGAATAATTACCTGACTCTCCCACTAGTAACGTATGCTTAGTGTACTCAATGACCTTCCGTGCTACGCCAATTGCATTTTTTACGTGTCTGAGATCTGCAACTGCCCCAACTTCCATAGTGTTGCTGGAAACAGGAAATATTAAAAACTTATTAAAAATACAAGAATAATTGTACATTTTTTATTTGACAAAATCTGTTTTCATCTAAATTAGAAAGCTTGCTCCTTTAACATATTGCTTTAATTGTTCTATGCTATAGACAGATGGCACCACACTAGTAGGGAAAAACTTCACACATATATTCTATTTCACAGGCATGTGGATGTTGCTCAAGTAACAATAACTCCATCCACAGAATATTTTCAGTAGAGTGACTATTTTGATATATAAACTCATAACATGAGTCAAATACTTGTAATTACTTTTTAATCAAGAGAGCTTTAAATGGTCAAAACAAGTATACAAAACAATTGCTCCAGAAGTTAAATGAATGAATGTAAAGGGAAAGCTTACAATGCTACAAACCATCTGCTTTGCAACCACTGTATCTAGAGCTGGATTACGGCACTACACATAAAGATTCAATAACATATATGCTTAGGTATTCTTCTACCAGTTACATACATGTTCTTCCTAGTTCCACAAGTTAACATATACTTTGCCCCACAGTGAGCCCTTGTCCTGGGTTAAGCTGAGACAGAGTTAACTTTCTTCGTAACAGCTAGCAAGAGGCTGTGTTTTGGATTTGTGCTCAGAAGAAAGCTGATAAAAAGTGATGTTCACACAGCTGCCAAGGTCTTTGAACTTCTCTGGCTGTCTGCAGACCGGAAAAGCTGGGAGGGAGCACAGCCCCAGTTACTAGCCTAGGATTTGATCTTAAGTTCAGGACTAAGACCCAAATTGGCCAATAATCTATTCCATCACATACACGTCATGCCCTGTATATAGGTGAGGACCCTCCGGAAGATCGGCCCTTTTTTTTTTTTGTTACGGATCTCTTTTGCTCTCTCCCGTCTTGTTCCCGGTGGCTGCTCTCTCAAGGCCTTCCCCCCACCCCGGTCAGCCCTCAGTCTGGGACGCTCGGACTGTTATCTCCGTTCTGTGAGTGTGGTTTCGGGACTCTCCCGGCTCCGGGATCGTTAGCCGGGAACAGGCTGAGCCTTGGTCATCGGGTGAGGGGGGCATTATCACTGTGTATCACTTATTTGTACACAGTATTATTTTCAATATTATTGTAGTTTAGTTATTAAATTGTCCTTATCTCAACACATGAGTCCTTTTTTCCCTTTACCCCTTTAATTCTCTCCCCTATCCTCAGGAGGGGGAAGATTGGGTGAGCGTGTGTGTGTGAGCTGGCCCCAGCCAAGGGCAAACCCATCACAGCCCTAAAACCAACAAGATCTCTGTAACAACCCTTACATTAAAGTGTGCTAAAAATTACAGGGATCATTCTTTTCTCCACGTAGCTTTCTTACCCATCCATAATCATTGCGTCCAGTGTTGTTTCTCCACTTTCATCTGGGCTTCCTCCATATCCCACACTCCCATCACATTGGTCAATCTCACACTGACCACAGCCTTTCTCAACTGCATCCAGTTCAGAACCTCCCAACTGTAATACTCTCCAAGCTGTAAGAAACACAAATAATTAAATGTCACCAGTGAAAAAGCCCCACTACTGCTTTAAAGAACGTTTTAAAGATGGAAATCATGAAGATGAACTACGTAAGTGGATAAAAAAGTGAACTACAACTCATAGGTGAAATAAAGTAAAAAAAATATATTCAGAAGAATGTAAAGCATTACTTTTCTAAAAACTGTTTTTCTTGCATATCCGACTAGTGTTTCTGACTGAGAAATTAAGCTTTTTTTTTCTGACAAGGAATGTGTTATTTACTAGCAAACATCACAACTTGTATATATTAAATAACATTCTCTGCCCAGAACCAACCATTACTTTGTCATTGTTTATATAAAGCCTTTTTTGGGAGAGTGAGAAAGGGAAGAAAACTTTTACCTGAAAAAAATAAAAAGGAGGCTACAACAAGCAGCCCTCAAAAGCTTCATATGAGAAAACTAAGTGACCTGCTGCAGAATAAAAAGATCTAAACCTACATCAGTAACTACATAAGAACAAAAAGAAAGCGGAAACAATATATAAGAAATTACAGTCTCCACATTCTCCTGTTCAATCCTTAGTGTGCTATTCTTTAGCATCTAGCTCACGGTGCAGTTTCGGAATACATTACAGACATGCCAAATGACATTACTTGAATAAACTGGGCCTGAAGACTTTACGCATATGACATTTCACAAGATTGGACTGCAAGCAAGATTTTCCAAGATGCCCGAGCTCGCTGCTATTGACAGTTGCAATCCTGCTTCCTCCTCGTGCCAGCTCCAGTGCTCTATCATCTCACAGACCCAGAACAAGGGAGGTAGCAGAAGCACACAACCCATCTCTTTTTGGCAAAGGTAAACTATTACACTGTCTCAAGAAGCCTCATCTTCAAAAATGCTGCATGCAAGTGCATGAAATTGTCTATACCAAGGAAAAAGGAAGACTTTATACCTAGCGTCCAACTCCACATATGCTTGTCTTCATTATAGACTTCAGTGTGAGGAGCACTGCTTCAATTCCCATTACCTTAATTGCTGTGAGTAGCCTTAACACAAGCTTTCAAAAGCTGCAAAGCAAGGACCTTGCAGTTTTCATGACTGTATTTCACTTCTGACCTATACAAGGCTTTATAGGTAATCCATTTCACTGCCAAGAAAGGGGTTATTTACAACTCAACTTCGCTAAAATAAGCATATGAGTCAGTACTCACAAGTAATTTATGCTGCCATGGGAAAACCTATTTTAACTGTCAATAACACATCATAAAACAACACAGAGCTCCAAAAATGCAATGTTCAGAACCATCTAAATCTCTGTGGGCAAGAATAAGTCTCAGAAGGACACTGCTAAAAACAAGTCACCATTGCGAACAGCCACAAAAGCGTAAACCACATTATTAGCTAAAGAATGCTTTGAATCTATATTTTCCACAGCTCATAACCTTCCCCTTCGTCTTTTTTTTTTGTTTTAAACGCATTTTCCCCAGCCTTCAAAGTTAAACCACTTGCTTGCAGGCTTTCAGGCAAGACCAGGGCTCAGCGACAGAGCACCACCAACGCAAACGCAAGCTCAGGGCCTCGACCCCTTCCCACGCGACGGTAACCCGCCCCCCCCGAGGCCAAGCTCCCCCGACACC
>NW_010108957.1:0-316 GCF_000699245.1 Pterocles gutturalis
TTTATAAATAGTGTTACGCTGTACACACTTTGCTTTAAAAAAAATTTAACAATAGCTTATTGAAGAGAAGTTGTAATGGACAGTGAAAGCCGGGAGGCAGGGCTCAGGCAGCTGCTGTGTTGGCTCAGCGCCTGCTGAGGAGGCACCGGGTCCGCGGCATCTGTCACTGTCCCGGTGCCTGTCGCTCTCTCGGGCAGCAGAGGTGACAGCGCAGCACGGCCTGGAGGAGGTCGGAGTTCCGTCTTTGGGTGTGCGGCACTGGCTGGTGTGTGGCGCTAACCTTGTTTCTTGGACCCTTCAGGGATCCTGGCACAGG
>NW_010108957.1:344-44043 GCF_000699245.1 Pterocles gutturalis
TTGGAAGTTCTTACATTGCAGCTTCATACGTGAAGTTTTTGGAATCTGCCGGTGCCCGAGTTGTGCCAATAAGGTAGATTTTTATATCCTCGCGAGTGTTGAATAATTATTTAATGTAAGCATATCTTCATAGAGGCCCCGAAAGCAATTGTGCTGCTTTTCTGAGTGTTTAAAGCTCCTCAAAGCCTCTTTGAAGATGCCACAATTTGCAGGGTGTTTTAGAAATCAGAATAAAAGCAGACTGGAACATATAATTTTTAATATGTCTTCATATGATAACCTTTCTTTGAAAAATATTATCTTTTTACCTATAAAATTATCCTCCGTTGGTTTGCACTGGTGCTTTTTGAAGTTAGCTGTATTCAGTCTAATGTGTAGTGTTGCCCCCCACCCGAGATATCTAGATCCGTATATACATACTGTCTTTTGTCAGGTTTTGTAGTCCTAGGATTCAAGTAATGAAGAAAGGCTATCGGTACTCCTTGAAGAAACCAAAGTCCGGTTCTGCTCAAACTGTGGGTCACTAACTCCATGTATTGTTCTGTTTTGGTTGTTGGGTAAAAATTAACAGAGTATGTAACAGAACCGACAGTGCTTCATAGCCGACAGTTAGCTATAAATAGTAATTGCTCTAAAATCAGATGTTAAAATGATAATAGTCAGAAGTTAAAAGCAGTGTATCTACACAGTCCAAGAAGAGCCCTAGTTAAGTGCCTGAATTAGAAGCCGGTGTTCTTCACGTAGCTGGTGGAGCTTTCGGAATGGTTGCTGACCAGAAGCTTCCTCTACAATGGGAGACTTCTCATTCTGGCCACTCAGTTAGGTGCAGCAAAGCTGGGTGCGTTGAATATACCCAGCGTATCAGTTCTGCGTGAGTGTAGCTGTTATACTGTTTTGCTGATGCTGAGGTCTTTCTTGTCTTTCCACCTCTCAACTATATCTCTGCTGAAGAATGGGTGTGACGCAGTGTTTGCAGTTCTGCCCTTGTTGGAGTCAACTGGAAACCGGAGGTGCCGGTCTACAGGAAGTAATAACCATGCCATTCCTGTAAATGTTAAATATAACGAGTGTCTGCAAAGGAGTCTCAGCGTACCTAATCCTGAACTGTGCCTGATAGGGTTCTGTTTTCAGTCTTGTGGATCCTCAGTCTCGACTGAGCTGCTGCAAGTGAAATGTTTGATTTGATTTGGGACTATTTTATTCTGTTGGAAGCAAACTTTCTACATATATTCTGTGTCCTGTGTTTCTGTTCAATAATGGTGATATTTTTATTGTTGTTATATTTCATATGTGTTCTGTAACTATTTTCTTGGTGTTTCAGATTAAATCTTTCAGATGAAGAATATGATAAAATATTCCACTCTATTAATGGGTAAGTTTTGAGCACTGCTTTTGTGTTGAAAGATGTGATAGTTTTGGTTTTGAGCTCTGCCATATTCTCAAGAACACTGTCTTTCTGCTCTCTCGAGAGGTTGTGCTGAGTGCTGCAGACATGTAAATATGTTCTAATACAGGGAGCACTGTTTCATCTGATGTCTGTCTGCTGCCTTTTCTTCCTTGAGGAACATATGTCAGATAATCTGCAGCAGTTCCAAGGCTCATCTTGGCATTCTCCTGTGCTTGTCTGCAGGCAGACAGAAGTGGCATTATAGTGGTTAACAGTTTTACAGGTGAAATAGCTCACCTCCTCTTTGTTTTTTCCTCTTCTTCATTTGAGCGATCACCTTAATTTTGATATTTAATAGCACTTGCTGGGTGTTTCATCCCTATTCCTATCCTTTGTTTCCTCTGCCAGTCGTCTCCATATCTCCTCTATCATAAAAGTTTCTGATTCCCAGTCTCGTCTGCCCTTTTGTCTTTGGGTGCTTTCTCTCTTGCTACTTCAATGGCCCGTCTTGTCTGTCCTGATTCTGTGGTGTGGCTCTTTGCTAGACAGACATTCTGAGTTTTCAGCTGACCTGTGGCAACTGTCCACCCATGTTTACTTCCTACATTTTAAATGTGGGATAATGTGATCTAATTTAACACATTTTAACTGTGGGCTGAGTGAAGTGAAAGCCTTTTGTGTTCGCCCTGTGCTGGAAGTGCCCTTTAGAAGAGTTTAATCAGCTGATGGTACGCTTCCCAGGCTTGATGGTATGTGAGCCTGTAGCATGTGATTGGGTTACTTGTAGTCAGGAGATGAACGTCTTAAAGCATGAATATTTTTGTTAAGCTTATGCATATGCTAGAACGTTAATCAACATGTGTAGAACTTGCAGATTCAGAGCTGTGGCTGTTGGGGGAGAGCATTGTCCTCTTCCTCTGCACAGCATGCCCTGTGTGCCAGGACGTCGGTTGTTGCAGCCCTGTGATGTAAGCGAGTATTAGACAGTGACGCTTTCCCTGCTAGGGCTTCTCATGTTGGAGGCAAAGTGAATCATTTCACCCTGTTCTCATGGCTGCCGGCCTCTTTGGTTGCCAGAAGGACTTTCACCAATGTGGTCTCTGTTTCTTTCTACCTCCCCACCTACCTCAATGCAGAAGAGGGTGTTAGGCCAGTAGATCTGGTTCCCTTGTCCTTTCGTCTTTGCCACGACTGGCAGTTGAGTTTGTGCTATGTAGGTGGGTATGGATGGTCTATATGTTTCCTCTTGTTGCTCTCCGCTGTCAGCTAATGGCTTCCACAGTAGAGTTGTGTGTAAATAACAAATAAGATCTCTGGAGGGAAGGACTTTCCATTCTGTGCAAACTTAGAATAAGAAAGAGATATGTTGATCTTTCATGTTGTAAGAACTTAGCTCCAGGTTCTTTGCAGTTGGAAATTATTTATTGTTAAACGCCACCTCCTTAAAATCATAAAATTTACTATAGTAGAGATGGAATTTTATGAATGTAGCAATATACTCCTAAGATAGCCCTTGAAATTCGCAGTGAGTATCAGCAACTCTAATCAGTTAGAGATACTGGAATACAGGTAGCTGCATTTCAGTCTGCTTATGACAATGCCAAGCCATTATCGCTGCTCCTTACTGGGTTACTTCCTTTTTGCATTAGCAGAAATGACAATTCTTTTCCTAATTAGTATTGGCTAGTTTTTGGGTTGAACAAAAGGAACAGGTGAAGTGAATTTTCTGCCACTCAAGGTAAAGATCGCCTTATTCGTCTAACTAGATCTCTGCAGAAATCTATGATCTGGCCTGTTCTGAAAGTACCTTCAGCTGTATTAATTAATTAATATTGGCAATGGAGAGTAGTCTGATTTATATTTTTGTGAATACTGCTCTATTTCTCCACCAAATACTTTGTGGCTTTTGCATGATCCTGTGCATCATTCACCTTAAAATAAGCCTGGTCACGAGGGTTTAAACACACACTCGCCCTGCAAATGCTCGGGACCATTTGAGATGTTGTTTTTTTCTAGCTGCTTGTTAGTATCTCCCTGATACAGGTTGCCATTTCCAGAGCACAAAAATGTAGAGGAAATTCTTCAACCATTTTGGCAAATAATCAGCAACTGATGGTTGTGGCTTGAATAAATCTAGTTGGGGTTCTGCTGCGGTGGGTTAGGGACCACTTACACGTTCAGTTTTGTTGGTTCTGCAGATACTGTTCCATTTACAGCCAGAAGAGTCTTCCTTTATTTCATGTTACTCTCTCTGGTGGCGCTTGATTACTTTCCATGTCATCATGTGTACGTATGAAATCTCTGCTGGACTGTGCTGAGTCTTTTTTTCTGGTGGAAAAAGATTGTGCACGTTTTCTTTGAAATTGTCTCTGAGATTGCTTTGTCTTCTTCAGCTATATTGAATACCATGTGAACAAAGGTTACGGCCAAACATACTTTTTTTCTTTTTTAATAGGAACTTTTTGATCTGTGTTGTCTGCAATAAAAGGTCACTCTGCCTTACTGCCTTACTTACTGAAATTGAAGGGAATAAATTAAGATTGGGGCCAGGATTTTAAAGTGGTAAGGAGAGTCAGCTAAGAGTCTGGACAGGATTTGACAGCCATGGCACGGAACCGATTGTGTACCAGCTGAAATCTGTATGTTTTGTGTATTGTCTGTTTACTTTCCTCTTCCTTATGTTGCACAAGGCTTGGTCACTCCTTTGTGATAGTAACGATTCTTCAGTAGAAGAAAATCGAGGTGCAGGGTGTGATTCAGTTAAAGACTAAGACACCTAAGCGTAGCTCTGTGTGTGTGCGCTAGCTGTCTCATCTCACATAATTAATGGAGAGCTGGTCAGTGCAGCCGGTGGAGCCTGCGGGGCTGCTCAACCCACTGACCAGCTGGGTGTCTGCTTTAGAAAACCCGTTTGAGTCTCCACTGACTTTTCTGACTAGGTCCCTGCTGGCCGTCATGGAAGCTTAGATAACTGTCTATAGATTTCTGAAATGTGTCTTAACCTGGACCTGAATCCTGCCCTTAAAACCACCCTCAGACCTTTCTCTGTGTACTTTGTCCAGGTTTTAGTTTGATCACGATTGCTAATTAGATTCTTGGATGTTGCCTTTCAGGGTACTATTTCCAGGAGGTGGTGTGGATCTTAAGACTTCAGAGTATTCCAGGGTTGCTAAGATATTTTACCACAAGGCGTTAGAGGTAATTACTAAGGAACAGTCTGTTCTTGTTACTGTCACTGCTCAGAGATCACAATGACTGGAGGCTCGTATTTTCATAGGTTTGCACTGGCATCCAGGATGTTAACTGTAAGCCTGATAATAAGTAGCTCATTGCTGTCTTCTGCATTAAAAAAATCATTTAGTAGCTTAAGATTCAGACTTCTGATGCCTTCTCCTGTTGCATGTTGTATTCTTGTCTTAAACTGCCGAGTTCTTCAAGTGAGAACAGTGTCCTTTATTCATTGTAGCAGGGCTTTGTGGCTGTGGGGAACTTGCAGTAAAGTAACAATAATGCCTTTCAAAAGTGCAGGGCATCCATTGACATTGTGTGTTGAATACAGATGTACGTGTAAATGCAATCATTTGTAGAAGTCTTATGGATAAAGTTTAGACTCAGAAGGAATTCTACAGAGACTCTGAAATAAACCAAATTATGACAATATAACATTAAGGCCTCCCTTTGCATATATGTTACAGCTAGTGAGACGCCTTTATTCTCGCCTGTCTAGGCGGATTTAAATATATCTTTGGAGGTGCAGATGAGGCATCTACATTAACACGCGATACCGTTTTAGCTTTTACTTTGCATTGGTAACTGTAAATATAGCAGATTTTAAAAAAGAAACACTAGCTTAATTTATACCATTAAAAAAGATGGGAAGAACACTTGAAAGGTATGTTAATTATTTTTTAATAGTTATATGATCATTAGCTTTGTTAAGAAAAGATTGAATTTCTGGGAGAGCTGTTTCTTTCAAAGAACATCAGGGAGGCTCTGAGTCCTACTGAAGAGTTAATTCTCTTAGAGCATAAGAGGTGGGGTTTTTTTCAGATAGTAATCACATTTCAAAGTAAAATTTGCATTATGGAAAGGCATGGAGAGTCACTGAGCTTTATATACAATCTGTATGATTTGTTAGGGATCTTCTGTATTCAAATTGAATCAAAAAGTAAATTTTCTTCCTTTTTTCCTCTACTGTCTTTATTTTACTTTCAGCTAACTTTGATTAACTTTGTCCCAGAAGTCATACTTCAGAAAACTTTGCCCAATTCTAGAGGCAATTACAAGTAGTGCTTAAACTATTACCATGGCAGAAGTGTTCATTGGTAGGGAGGAGTTCCTCCTCTACCCTTGCTGCCGACTTTCCAGCAGCAGGCGAGGAAAACGCAGGCAGTGGCGTTCCCAGGTAGAGCCAGCTCCTGCTGTTCAGCAGTTGAGTTTCCTGTTCTCCAGTCCCCTTAGCACCAGTGTTGTTACTCTTTTGTCTGTCTTTATTCATGGTGATTGTTGGTCTGCTGCCTTAAACCTGGCTCTTGCAAAGACTATCTCACTTCTACGGGAGACAGTTAATCTCCTGTGTCTCTTTGAAACTGCTCCCTGTGTGGAGCGCAGCCTGTGTCTCGGTATTCAGTACTGGGACAGGGTTTCCTGTGGTTTGCAGTACTGTTGTGAAATTCTGTTGACATTTCACAATGATTAACTGAATTGCCTAGGTCATAATTTTGTGATGAGGCAGGTTTAGATGGTATGTGTACTTCAGGTGAGCAAAGGGCAGAACGTAATTGTCAGTTTATCGTAAGTAACCCTTCCTAATAACTCTGGGCTGTTTTCTGTGCTATTTGTGATGATTGTGTGTTTTGATTTGCACCTTTTGAGACTTAATTAGCGCTATAAAATATTGTTAGTTTTATGAAGATGAGGTAAGCTACAGTAGTCAAGGGCGGCTGCAGAATTGACTGAACTGTATGGTTTTTTAAAATATAGGAAGGCTTTTCTCTTCATTTTCAGATGATCCCAATGAGAAATGACTTGGTCTGGCTCTGCTTTAATATGAATAGAGGATACATAATGCTAATCCCCATCCAAGTCAACAGAATGTTACTAGCTAGGCAAAGACATAAATGACACACTGTTTTCCAGCTTTTAAATTAGTTTTTAAAATGCGATGTTTTGGGTGTTGTTTAATATATGCTTAGCCTCTAGGCTAATGTTTATTGTAAAAAGAAGGACTAAGGGGCACAAAACATTTACAGTTCAGTTGTAATTGTTCTTAAACTGTAGTCTGTTTTTTGCCTTTAGTGGTTTTATTCCTCACTTACATGAAAGACAGTGGAGTAGAAAGTCCTGTGTCTAGCCATGCATAGTGAGTGGTCATGAAGACTGAAGCACTATTAGCGTGCTTGCTGTCAATCTTTCATGTTTTTCTTTGAGAATAGCTATATGGGCTTTTATTACCATGCTGTCAGCAGCGCAGTAGGGTAACGTTTTTATTCTAAGCCTGTAATTTCAGCTTTCTTGAAAATAAGCTTTGAGCTGCAGCTTTTTGACAAGGGGGGTGGGCATAACTTAAAAATTTTTAGAGAGAAGTCAAGAAAGACTACTCAGATTTCACAAAAACAATAGTTCTGAAACATCCCAGTCTCTAATACGCGCTTACTCTCAGGAATAAGCCGTACAAAAATGGAGTTTTCACTGTGTGTATGCACGGTGCTCAGTTAAGTGACAGGAAGCTAGCTGTGTTCTCTTGCTTTCCTTTTCTCCTCTTTACATTCTTCTCTTGTTTTTTGCACTTACCTGCCAATTTTTATTATTTTGAAAACGATTGTCACTTTTTTATGTTGCCTAAGTTCACAGTTTGTCTTTCTGGAACCCAGGTCCAAACCTGCTAGTTAAGTGCCATACTTACATGCTTGTTTAAAATAGAGCCGTGCTAATAACAGGATTTATATTTTCTCAGTACAGGTGGGTGGGCACAGGCATACAGACATTGCAAAAGGCCCTGCTGTGCACTCTTAATGTGTTTCATATCCAAGTATGAGTTGTAATTAATATGCTTTCCCTCAAAATGGTGACAGATCGGTTTGTATCCCTTATAATTGCCCTTTCTATAGAAATATTGCCATTTTGTGGTTTCTGTTCAGGCTGCTCTCAACATTACTTATTCATAGAACCGAACAGTCAGATTAACATCAATCTTGGGCTCAGTTTGCTGCTTAAATGGACGTGTGTGTATCCCCTGACCTTTGTATTTTAGGAGAAAAACTAAGGGAGCCTGTGTTTATTTCAGTTGTAATTGAGCTGTTACAGTTCCTCTGGTAGCAGTGTGTACTGCCATAGTAATTTCAGTCCTCACCTGCACGAGAGAAAGCGAAAAGAGCAGGAAGTTCCCTTCAGTCTTCTTTCTGTACATCTTCAGTACTTTTTTCTTATGTTGTTGCTTTTTATTTTAAAGGCTAACGATAAAGGAGATTATTTCCCAGTGTGGGGAACATGTCTTGGACACGAAGAGCTTACGTATCTCACAAGTGGCGAAGTTTTACTTGTTAATACCAAGACAGATGGGTTTGCGCTCCCCCTGAACTTTACCTCAGGTGAAAAATCCATTACCTCTCATGTCCGAGTTGTGCTGAGAGGTGTTGTGTTTTGTTTGTGATAAATACGCCGGGGTGAATATTGGGAGGTTTCTGATGACTGGTGTCCTGTTAATTTCTTTTTTAAGTTGCCATGACTGTTTTTATAGGGTCAGTACTAGAGCAGAGATGTGAGCACAAGCCGTTTGAAACCAGCAGCAGTCAGCAAAAACCACAGCTGCGGCTCTTTGAGTCATTTCTGAATTTGGACGTACAAATATAACATGGGTTTAGGTGCCTTTTTGTTACTGAGTTGAACAAAACTCACAGGTCCAAAACGTATGAAACTCAGAGAGCAGGTTATTTTAAATTTTTCACATTACATCTTTCCTCATGACGAATATTGGCATTGCTGTCCTACTTGTGTGGTCTTGAAATCAGAGAGATCCCTGAAGATAGAGAGCTGTGGTGTTCAGCAACACTGATGAAATGTCGCCTCTGTTGATACTTTAATTTGTGAGTAATCCATCTGCGGACCACGTAACATTCACAAATTCTGTCATGTGTGCTCATTGTGAATGGAGAAGTCACTGAAACGAATGGCGAAGAATGATGCGTACTTGAGTAAGAACTTGGGTAGCAGAGTTGGGTCCTCTCTGGGTCAAGACTGGAGGACAGTGGTAACAGCACATTGGAAACCTGTTGTAGTTATTTCACAGGTTTTCCTTGCAGTGGATTCTAAAATTATGAAGTTATACTACAGAATAAAGTTTGCTTTAATGCAGAATTTTATTACATTTGTCTCCTGTTCAGTATTAGTCCATCTGTTAGCAGCTTGGGTAATGGACAATATCCTTTTTCATTTTTCTTTGTAATAGCTTCAAAAGACAGCAGATTATTCAGCAATCTCCCTGATGATGTATTACATGCATTTGCTACTGAGCCATTGACATCAAACTTTCATATGTGGAGCCTCTCCATGGAGGTATTTGGTAATTTTATTTCTTGAACCCAAACACATTTGCTCTGTTAAAACTAGAAATAAACGAGAAAATAACACGTCTTCCCCCCCCCCCTCCTTTTCACAGAATTTCACAAAGAATGAAAAGCTTCGTAATTTCTATAACGTTCTGACCACTAACACTGATGATGAAGTGGAGTTTGTATCTACCATGGAAGGTAGGGAGATTAATTTCCTTTGTAAACAGTGACTGTAACAAAGCAGTTCTGCAGTGGCAGCTGTGGCACTGATGTTAGGTTGTACAGCAGGCTTGCTGTTAGCGTAGCAGGGTGTGCATCAGCCCTGTCAGTGCTCTGGCTGGGAGGAACATACTCTGTTTGCTGGGATGTTTTATCTTTTGACTGCATATCTGTAAGCCTAATTCTTTATTTCTCTCACCTGCTGTTCCCCTTCCAGATAGCTGTGATGTGAAGAGTACAACGCTCGTCCCATAGTAGTTCAATCCCTCCGCGGTGCAATGTGTCCGTGTTGCACCTTGCTTTCATTCTGCTCGTGCTTGCGTTCCTGTGGTGCTCGGTATCTGTTGCTGTATGGGCAGAACGACCCAGGGTACTGAGATAACAGCAGCACCCTTAATTGCTTTATCAGCAATACCGGTCGTTGCCCTCCTCCTTTTGCGTTACTTACCTTGTGCTGGGTATGTTTTTCACCGGGCTTGCTCAGCTCAAGAAAGAAGTTAGGTCTTTAGGGAGTGATTTATCTTGGTCAGTGCACTCCTAGCAGCTCTGCAGTAAGGGCCAGCTGCTGGCCGGTGGGATTCTTCTGCATGGCATCCTGGCTGTCCTCCAGAAGAGAAGCATCGCAGTTTGATCAGAAAACCTGACTGGGCTAATGACAGACATCTCCAGTGCCAGCAGGTGGTTTGTCAGGGAGCAGTCATCAGCTGCTGCGCTGCTGTTCCCCGTAAGAGAGTTGGGGACTGGCTTCCCCCTGTGTGTGTCAGGCCTGGCTGCAGCAGACGGGAGCTGCCCCAGATGCACGAGGCTTCCAAGGAGATCCTGAGACCTGGATCTGTCCTGTGGCACCGCCGGGGGTGTCCTGTGTGGCTGTCAATGTTGTCTGTTGAGTGATGCTGGCAGGAGATGGGAAGTTTTGAGACTGATACACTTGTAATGTATTTTTTTTAGTGTGTATATATATATTAATTCTGAAATGAATAATCAAAAAAGTGATGTAAAAAAAAATCTTTTTGCATGGAATGAGACCCTTCCTATGCAATATCCGTTTTTTTTCTTCAGTTCTACTGTGACTTTTTCAACTTGCTGTTTAAGCTTTTGTGAAACTGTTGATGAGCGAGGTATTTATCCTTTGCATTTCTTTTGCAGTAAGACTAAGCACATGATTCTTAAGGCATAGACCCTGTTTATGTGCTTTGTGTTTGTTGCAGCATACAAATATCCAATTTATGGTGTCCAGTGGCATCCAGAGAAAAATCCTTTTGAGTGGAAGCATTCACCAGGAATCCCACATTCCCCATCAGCTGTAAGAGCAGCATATTATATAGCTGACTTCTTCATTAATGAAGGTAAAAAGTTCATTATCTATAAGTGTTACAGTGAAGCAGCAGTGAAAATCTGTGAAGATGACAGGCTTCTTTTTCAGCTGTCAAAGTTCAGTACCCCTTACTGTTTTCTGAGAAGATTACTCTGCAAGGTTTATAGGCTTATTCAAGAACCAGGGGATACTAGAAGTAGGATGGCTCGCTAAAAGCAGTATCAAAAGGCCAGGCGTTGCACAAACTCTCTTCAGCAGACTGGCTCAAAAGCATTGTTTGTGCTGTGACGTTCTGCCATTTTGAATGATTGCTGTAACATCTTAGCCTCCTTTGCACAAAGACAGTGAAACGGAAAAAAAACCTTATTTCATAATTCTAGACGTTTCATCAGTTCCCAACTGAGTTACAGTCATTCAGTGTAGTCTCAGTTTTGCTCGCAAAATATGTGCACCGAGATGATAAATGCTGCATGGGCAGTATACGGATGTACCAAAGGGGTGCAGTATGGTGCCCAACAGTTCTATACTGTAGACAGCACAAGAAGTTTCTGAATTTTACAGAGCTTCTAATTTGTTTGTTTATATCCAAAGAAACTGGAAGTAACTAATGTGTAAAATTTTGATAATTTATGACACTTCTGGTCTATTTGCTATAAATAAGAGGGATATAAATATAGGAGTATTTGAAGGGTCAAGCTTACTTTATTCCTTTATTTATACTTACTAAACCATTCTGCTGAAGTATCATTTTCATATTTTAAATTGTCTATTTTTGAAATTGTCTTACCTGATTGATTGGGACTATGAAGAACGTAATCACCTAATTGAGTTTGGTCCCTAGATTTGATCTCTAATCAAAAGAGTGACCTAATTGCAGAAGGCAGACAGTGACTTAAAGAAATGCAGCTTGTGCTGGCTGGGTCAGTGATAGTATAGAAATGAAAGCTGGGCTTCATACAAGTTCAAGGTTCTTTTTTGCATAATGTGGTCCTACTCCTCTTTGCAAAAAGGTAGTGGAATCACGTCAAATTCCTTGTGAGTATCACAAGCTTCCTGTGTTTTACGAATTTTGATAGGGTACTTATGAGAGACTAAGACAAAAAGAAAGGGGTAAATAGGAGAAAGTGTAGTAGGAGTCTGTTTTTTCTTTTGTAGTCTGATACTAGAATGCAGCATGTTCTCTAGTTTTGTTTGTACATGCTCCAGTACTGTGTTTCTGGCAGAAGTAAGCTTGCTCAGGACATTATCCAAGAGTGTGGGAAAATAAGTGCCAGCTCTGCTTGTAAGTCCTGTTGAGACACAGTGCATGTGAGTTGATGTATTTATCTACACACACACACACACACACACATATATATAATGAACTTGTGCATAGTACCACACAGATGCGTCACTAGCTTTTGGATGTGTTGACCTTCAGTTCTAGTCAAGCAGACTAGTGTCAGCCAGCTGTATATGTCTACCCCCCATCTCATATACCAAATAATCACAAGTTTTTCTTCATTACCTCCCCAGTCTGTGTGTCGCTGCTCCTACCGAGTACTTTGTATCATAACATTGTGGTGAATAATGGATGTGTTTAGCCAACGTAAGGCAGAATGTCTTCCTTAACTTTGAAAATAAACCACGGGGTGAAAAACATGACCTGTGAGCTGGCAAAAATATACTCATCAACTAAATTTCTCCCTCCCTAGTAATAAATTATGCTGTAACCAGCTTTCTAAAGATGTGTCTTCACAGTTCTTCACATACTGTAATTCCATTTGCTGTTATGCTAGACAGAACAATTTCCTTTGCCTAGGAAGATACTGCCAGGGAGGACAACAGCAAAGTGACCTGTCCTTTTACCATGTTTTACAGCCCGGAAGAGCCTGCACCATTTCCCCAGTGAAGATGACGAAACAAAAGAATTGATTTATAATTATACTCCAGTTTATACAGGAACATTTTCTTCATTTCAGCAAATCTATTTTTTTGATTGAATATTGTGTCAAAGGTGCAGTGTGCTATTTATAAATGGAATTATTTGCCAGCATTGTATAATTAAGCTGATATAGTGCACTGCAGGTGACAGAAAGCCAGAACAGTTCTCTTCCTTTACAATGATTTATCCTGTGTTTCTTCTGCTTTTGGACTATGAATATATTTACATTCAGTAACATAATAATTGTCTTGGATCTCACTTTAAGGCAATCTACAAAAAAAAGGAGAGTTATCTTTGTAAAACATTGTGGACTATGATAGCACTAGAGGCTGAGATATATTGCTTAGTAAAATGCTGTCCTTTTCAGATGATTTAACAGATGAGACACTTGGGTTTGTCATAAATATGTATATGTAACCAAGTTCTTGACAGGGACTATTTTGTCACTTGAAAAATCGACCAAAATAGTAAGGAGGCATGATAGCAAGGAGACGTGTTTGCCTAAAAAGCATGTTATATCCCATTTGTGAAACTGTTTCTCTTGAACATTCAGCATGGTTTGGAGTGCTTACACCTTCTGAGGTCTACATAAACGTGAGGATGCAGTGTAAATGAGGCATTGCAAAAACCAGGTGAAATAAGTAAGTTTGGAGGGCATGGTTAAGTGCCGATTCCCCTTTCTGTTCTTTTCAAATTCAGTTTTATATATCCTCCAAGAATTTGTCTGAGCATAACTGGAGTCAGCAGATACGAGATGCAAATGTCCATTTCTTTGTATTTAAAATAATGTAAACTTAGTGAAGACAGCAGTTAATTTTTCTCGCTGTCCTGTTGGATAGCTTAACACAGTTAGAGTTCAAACAGCAGTTGACTGCGTATTAGAAGTCTGTTAATGTTGACATAATGTGATAATTGCATTCACTACACTGTGATACCTTTTTTTTTGCTTTGCTTTGCTGCAAACTTAGTGAAAATTTTCTTCAGTGGTTTTGTGTGATGTCCAAAAAGGAACTAAGATGTAACAATCAAATACAATTCTCCTCTATTGCACGGCTTCCAAACTCTGTTAACATCAGTAGGGGTTTGGAGTTCATGAAGAATTCAGGTTTATACCTCAGCTCTGTTTTGTACCCTACACTCTCAGGTACCATATCTGAATACACTGGTACGTTTCTCAGGTTTTTCAAGTAAAAGGCTTTCTAACTTGTTCTTTCTCGTGACACAACTGCATAAGAGAATGTGAAAAGCATTCTATAGAAACATTGACTGTGACTACCAGAAAGATGCTACCAGGTAATTACAAACTTAAGATATTGCCTATTTTTTCTACTTCTGTCACACCAGCCAAATTCAGTAAATGGAGCTTGTTTTTAATATAGGTGACTTTGTGTTAACCATATTAACTAACTCTTGAGTAGAACCAAGTGTAAAAAGAGGATTACACTCTACAGTTGCACAGAAATATGGCAGCTAAGATACTTACAAACCAAGTCCAGTCGTCTTCTTATTCAGGCTGAGTTCTCTGGATTTAGCCTTAAAAACAGGGGTCAACCTTGCAAGTGAAATGTCTGCTAACAGCAATAGTAGTGATTAGTTCCTAAGTGTGTAACTATAAGTAGTATTGTGTGCAATATGATGGAGCAGTGTATTTATTATGAATTTGTCTCTCTCTTTGCTCTGTATCCTTCATCTTGTAAAGCCATATTTGATGGTATCTGTGGCTTTTCTATGATACATGAAATAAAATTTTATTCAAGCAGGTTCCTATTTTTGTTCTCTTTTAGATACCATGGGTAAAGCGTTAACAGTCATTATCTTTTTCTTTCCATTTGTGACAGTCACAAGTCGGGAGGCTCCTGTAACCCGTGCCCACCTGGTATGGTCATGTCAGCAAGTCAGGGTCAGGATAAACGAGATCCGTGGCCTGGCACAGGCTCACCTACAGCACAGCCCAGGCAGGACCCGTGCCCCGGGTCTGAGCTTGTATGTGGCTGCTGGGCCAAGGGGCAGGAGCTTTCAGCAGGGCTGCCCACAGCTCTTCCTCATGCAGGCTGATCCCTGGTGCAGAGTGTCGGAGCTCACCTGTGCACAGACAGACGAGCCCCTGTGCGGGTGGGAAGGGGTAGGTGCTCTCAGGGCTCTCAGAGCTGTAAGCAAAGCAACTGCTGACTGTAGCGTTCAGTGAAATTAGAACTTCTGTCCGTTCCTTGTAACACCTGACATCTTCCATCGAGTTCTTCTCTGGTCAGGAGCAAAGTGTGGGAACCCAGAACTGGCTAGCACTCACCCAAGAGAAGATTCAAAAATTTGTTTTGAAAAAGTTTCAGTAGGCCTCCTCTCTGAGTGATTTACGATATGGTTTTTAATTGCTGAGCAGAACTTCTAGTTTACAGGACTAATGCTGGAGAGAGGAGAGAAGAGAAGGAGCCTGTGGCCATACTCTCAGCTGATTTGGAGTATGACTTGGGAGCCTAATCGTCTTGCTTGCTGCTGTATGGGAAAAACATCCATTGATCAGCAAGGTAACCCTGTCTGTCTTGCAGATTATATTAAATGTCTTTCAGAAGGGGAAGTTTGAAATGTTTTTCTCTTTGTACTATTCTGCTTTTATCGCTAGGTGGCCTACAAGAACCAGCATTTCCCGCAGTTTGTAACCGAGCGCAGTGGTGTCTGGAGTTTGAAGGGACATGTTGGATGGGATATTTGCTGTTCTGTGGTGTTTGCGTGTGTAACGGAGTATTAGGGGTGGGGGAGAAGAAGAAGGGAGGAGACAGAATGAGTCTGGAATCTTATTGGCATAACTGGCTAGTCTGGTGGGATTGGAGGAGAGAGAGAGAACATGAGCATAGAATTAATTTAGCTGGGATTAAATCTTGATTCTGGTGAATGTTTAAAACATATGAGTGTTGGCTGGAGGTAACTGGAATGACGTTCCTGTTTCCAGCTGTTTGTCCCTCCCCTGTATCTACAGAATCTGTCTTGGTGCCTTTTTCTATAAAGAGGATATTAGCTCATGGGAAACAGAACAGCTTGGATAGGAAAAGCTGAGAATCTGAGCTTGGAAAACCTTTGTCTGGTATTCAGGAAAGACCAGTTCAAATTCCTTCAGGCAAGGGAGGAAGTAGAAGGCAGAAACATCCCAAGTAAGTGCTTTAAGTACAGAGGTAAAGAGCAAGAGGAGGAGCCTAACCCACAAGCTGCTTTGTGGGGAAAGAACCAGCCATCCACCACCTAAAACCGCACCCCTTCGAGGCTGACAAACTGCACCATTCCCTAGCAAGGTAGTGAATCCAAAGCATAGGTTAGTGTCCGAGCAGGCCACGACCCTATTCCCACTTCAGCTTATTTTTAGGCTAATTTTCAGTCTTTCTCCCTTCTTCAGCAGTGCCACCTTGTTCCTTGCAGTGGATGCCAGTCAGCAAAAGGATATTGAGAGCTGGACTGCACTGCGCTTCTGGGCAGATTTCCAGAGACATTAGCAGCCTGTTCCGGAGTAATGGTTCTTTTCTTGGAACAGGGAGGAAAGTACAGGGATGGTTTGAACAACCAGGAACAACAATGAATAGTTCCCGGTTGTGTGTTATCCCTGCATTGCCCTCTTGAGGGGAGAGAAATATCTGTGTGTGCCATCAGCCAGCTGAAGACTGCCTGACAATGCATACTCCAGAATGTTTGGGTTTGAAGTGGGAGAGCGTGCACAAGATTTCACAAACATTTTTATCACAGTAGGTAGCTTCATATTTTATGATTTGTTTTCGTTTTTTTTTTTTTTTCTTCTCTGGAGTTCACTTGTATGTATATTGTGGTGACCTTATCAGAAAAGCCATGGGAGTTGGCTAGTGTTCAAGTCCCATTAAAATTTCTAAATGCCTGTTCGAATTATTTTGGTTTGAGTACTTACATGGAAGACAGATTGACAACCTACTGTGAGGTGATTGATTACTTTCCCTTGTTAGCATTGTGTCTTTCCCCAGGGTGGGCCTTTTTCCTAATCCAGTGCTTATTTACAGAGCAAATAGGAATGTCCTGCCCAGGGCCAGCTGTCCGTCAGGATTCCAGCTTTCATCACTTCCTCATACTGTTTGTATCTGGTTTCATCGTGTAAGCAGTATGTTTTAAGAACCAACTTTCTCTATGAATTCTTATATAACCAACAATTTCCAAGATCCTTTCGTCCAAGAAGTCCAGACCATCTAAAAAGAGCTGTTCACTATTTGAAAGAGCGTTTGTTCCAGCCTTCAGCAAAAACCCTAAAGGTCCCTTCTTCATGATTCTCAGAAAAGTTGTGAGCAAGCACGACCCAGCTTTCTGTAAATGAAAAGCAAAAAGCAAACAAAACAAAAGGCTGACGGGAGTAAATTCTAGCAATTGTTGCTTCCAATCGTCAAGGCAATTGTGTTGAGCAGCCTGGGGCTATGTACCTCTCAGCTTCCTTTGCTGATCTAGGCTGGAAGGTATTTCCCTGTGTTTTTGCAGTTACACAGGTCTGAGAGCTGATTCTATCTGTGTGTGACTTCTCACCATTTTCCTGAAGAGTACATCAGCAAAACCAGAAAGCCCAAAACTAGCAATTTTCTCGCTAGGAGCACATTAAGAAGTTAGTTTCTCTCTGTGACCTTCCTGAGGCACCAATATAAACAGACTGCAATCACCTTCTGAGTTCAGCTTCAGAGCGGGGAGATGGAGCTTCACATACCCGTACTTCACTGGGATTTACTCAGCAACTCTCACGCCAGGCTAGCTCCTAAGGGACGGGCTTTTCAAAAGACAATGAGACTTCTCATAGCTGTGACTACTCACTATTATATTAATTAATAACTGTTAACACTATTATTCCATTTTATTCATAATAATGTTAGTATTAGTGTTACAAAGGAGACACAAAGTACAATGAACAGTTTACAGACAATTTCTGAGATTTTTTGAAATAGTCTCTGGCAGAATGCAGGTACTCCAAAGATTTTGGCCAGACCCATTCTCACCCTGGATGGAGTTAGTCCTTGCAATCCTTATAGGCTTCTTAATTGCTAGCATTTATTCGGATGTACCAGGAGTTTGATGGAGGCAATTTACAGCCTCTCAAGGCAGATCTAACTATGCCTTGTACTTCAGAGGAAAACAGACAAACCTGAAGAACCTTCTTACCTGTTTTGTGTTAATTTGAGGAATTTGTACTGATTATTTCTCATTAATATTTGCAAGAAGCACCTCAGTCCACCCTTTCAGCCAAAAGTGCCAGTAAACCTTTTGTCTCTGGAGTTATCTCCACAACAGTTTTGTTTGTTCTTTATGCTACTGAACTGAAAACAACATTTTCCTGTTACTAGAAACAGAAGCTGGTTCACCCTTCATCCCTAGGCACTTAAGCTTTGCTTCAGGTTTCTTGTCCCTCTCAAAAATGAGTTTGAACACATCCCTGGAGTTTTCCTGCTTTGATTCTTGCTGCCCATGCTACTTTAAGCTCCTCAGGGACCTTAGTTACTGTACCATAGCTTCCAGCCAGAAGTCACTGCTTCTTCCAGCAACAGCTTTCCCAGTCTTCCCAAATTTCTCCCCCTTAGAGAAGCCCTGTGGCTCCCTGGCCCTGGAGCACCAGTGCTGTCCCAGGCTGTGGGGAGATGCTGGGAAGGAAGCAGCAGAAGCAGCAGTGTGTCCCATCTGAACCTGCAGCTCCATCTGTCCCAGCCTGACCTGTGCTTAGGCAGCCAGTGCTTTAACATCGATGTCTTTCATGTTCTTTTATTCTGAACTATCAACGCTCTTGCCCTCCCTTAGCTGCATTTGCAAGGCTTCCTTAAAAAAGCTGTTCAGAATCAGACAGCGGTTTCCTCTTTATTTTCCACGCCCAGGGGGTCTGAGACACATGAAATGAATGACTCTGGGCTAATTTCCAGCTGTGTTAGCCAAAAGAGAAGTGAAACTCGTGCTGTGGCTATGCTGTGGCTTTTAGCTGCACCTCGGTGCGGTGAGCAGGGAAAAGTTATGTCACAGATGAAAAGGTTTCTTTATACATAAATTTTATTTTAAGAAAAGCTGAATCACATCCCATCAGTGTGGGGAGTACCAATCCAGACAATAACACCTGTCTGAACAGCATGCCTTGCTGGGCACCTTTTGTTTCCCCGAATTCCTTACTTGAGCATTTTGATAGCGGAGTCCAGTCTGTTTTACAATAAACTACCATTCTGACAACTGCTCCGGGAAAGGATCAGCGTAGATCATGAGGATCGCACCAGGGCTTTGGTGCTAAGCCCAGCAATGCCTCCTCCTGTGGCTTGGCTGTCTACGGCAGTCAGGATGCAGAACTGTGTGTGGGGGGAAAATACACGTCATGTGGTGGAAGAGGTTTGACAACTCACGAATCACACCCAGTCTCTCATGTCTCTCAGTAGTTTTGGGGAGTTTCACTTTCCTAAAAGCAGAGCAAGCCTGAGGCTTGTACTCTGCCCTGCCACACCAGCAAGTGTGGGCGTATGCACAAAACGTGCCATGTATCCGTGCTGTTCACAAAGGACTTGCAGTGATGTTCAGAAGAGTCATAAGGTGCCAGATAACATTCTATCTTACTTCATTCTTCGTAAGAGATGAGGTTACTTACCTATGCAGCATGACAAAATTATTTTTATTTAGAAATACATCTTGTTTTCCAAATAAATGGAATTTTTTTTTTCTCTTCTGCTGCTTGGGACCTTGGTAGGGTAGCAGTGCTTCCTCTCCTGCTTACCTTTTGAGCTTGCTGTCTGTATCCCCGTGATCTATGAAGAACCGAAGAGCCAGCCTTGCCGATGTGATGCCAGCCCCATCGTCTGCTCTGTGGATGTCCCTCCCAGCAGCAGATCTGTTCCTTACTGCTGTCCTACAGCTGCGTGGTCCCAGAAGATGGCAGTGACCACGATAAACCTCCTGTGCGCTCACTGGAGCTGAATGCTCCATCCATGCAGCGGCATTGCTAACAAAGCTGGTGTATATTTTGAATTCCCAGACCTTTTGGTGTGGTGGGTGACATGAAGCAAATCTCTCCTGGGATCGGTTGTCCACAGGTTGAAGAGTGGGAGCATGTTTATACAGTGCCATTAGAGCTAGGTTTTATGTAGGAAGGAAAAAAATCCTGTTAAAGAAAGAAAAGCTGTCTGTAGAACAGGGCAACAGAGCTTGATTGTCTTGCTCAGTGCTTAGTTACAGGACGGATGACCCCATATGGGAAATGAAGGGGTAAAATGACTTTTTTCTTATGGACTTTGCTGCAGCCTCTGAATCACTACCACACATCATTTTTATTCCTTTAACACAACTTACCTCCGGCTAAGCTTGCCATGAATTCATTGCATGTTTTTAAACTAATGATTATAATATTGAAGAATGTAATCCAGACTGATAGATGATTAATTATATCAGAAGTAATTAAAGAGAAATATGATCTCATACTTTCATGAGTAGCAGGATGTTTGGTAGTTGTCTTGTTCTCTGTATCCTGTAGAATCTATTGATAAATTACAGTCTAGATAACAGGACTTCAAACCAGACAAGAAAAATTAAAGAGCTTCATTTATGCAATTTGAAATTAGACTGGAGCACTAAAAAATAGAGGCAATTAAAATCTGAGGTGTCTCATCTGCCTGCTTAAACATCCAACAAGATGCGTGACTGACACTCCTCTCCAATCTTCATTTATTTGCTTAATATTAAAAATATTTAAAAATCCCTCAGATGTATATAAGCCATCTGCTGTCCTCAGATTTACTGAGCCTTGGTATATTATGTGTCTGCAAAACAGATATTTGGTACCATTAGCTATGGAAATCTGCTCATGAAAACTTCCAGTAGAAAAAGCCGATGCTTTCTAGATGTTCCTGGTTATGGCCCAATTTTCTTTCCTCTTTGGTGGTAAATAACCCTGGCCAGGTGACAGCAGCCAGGCTGCGTCCTCCTCAGTGCGTCCAGGCCGCTTCCCCTCGTTATTTCCTCGGTGTGCTGCAGCAATCTGCACCGGGAGATGGGCCCGTGCTCAGCTGGTGGGCGATGGAGCAGCCTGGAGCCCCGATCGCAGTGTGGTGAGTGAATCTCACAGTCTGCAGGGCCGGGGGGAGCAGAAGCGGCAGCCTGCTGGGGGTTTCGGGTGGAGGAGGAGGCTGCGTCGGCCCATGTGGCAGTGGAGGGAGGGAGGCACCTGGGCGAGTGTCCCAGCTGGCCACCTCCATGTCTTGCCTCACACCCTCCGTCACACTGAGGGAAGCTGAACTGCCGCCGAGCGCTGCCCTTTCCCTGCTGTGCAGCGAGGAGAGCCCACAGCCCTTCCCAGCAGAGGAGGGGTTGGGAGGTGAGATGGGAGGAAGCCGGGCCCGGGGCCACTCCATCCAGAGCTGCCGTGGGGCGGGGGTGGGCTGCTGTCCCCTCTCTGCCCCCTTTGCTTTCCTGCCTCCTGTTCCTTCTGCCTGTTCCGCATTTGCACAGTAAGAAGCATGCTGGGATTTGCTGGGACAGCTGCTGTAAAGCAGCAACCATACGGAAATGAGGAGAAATCCATTCAGTGCTGTGAGAGGAGCTGGCCCTTCGGTCCTGGGTGCAAGCTGAAGCCAGACGGGGCAGCTGCAGTCAGTTAATGCTGGGGGTTACTTTAGGCGCTGGGCTTCCCGGCTGACTCTGGTTTTTCTGGATTTGAACAAGTACCTGCGGCTTTCCGTCCTCTGCCATCCTGCCAGTAGCAGCGTCTGGAAGGTGGACATCCTTGGAGATTATTTCTTCTCAGCCTCATGGCCCAGGGCAGGGCTGGAGGGCAGCGTTCGGTGGGGAGCTGCCATTTGACCGTCATGGCTGATCATCTGCTGCCACCAGCAGAATGCCACGAGAAGGCCACGCGCGAGGGGAATCGTCCCTAAACCCTCTGCTGCGGGGAGCCCATTACGTAGCACCTATTCTGTGGGGCTCCTCAAGCCCCTTGAGAGGAACAGTGGTGGGGGAGAGGTCCCCCTCGGGGCAGTGGCTCTGTGTCCCTGTGCCAGCCCCCACACCGCAGAAATGACTTTGGAGAAAGGTGGCGGCTGAGCCTCCGCCTGTGCCCGCAGCCCCACACAGCCTCCCCCTCCGTCAGGCACCCGCCGAGCTGCACAAGGGGAGCCCAGGGCCGCACGGCAAAGACTGGACGGCCCTCAGGAAGGAGGTGAGACCGAGGTGTCCCGCTCCTCAGCTGCGAAGCACGTGGCCCGTTGGCAGGTCAGTCTCCATGCGACTGTGCCAGATCTCTGACTCTGGTTTTAAATGGCGTGTTCAGTAGCACTTTTGACTACAGTGAAGAATAATACATTTCTACTTGAGTCTCAACCTATTCCATGGAGTGTTTTGTGGTTTTGGTTTGTGGGGTTTTTTTTGTTTTAGGTGGGTTTTTTTTTTAATCTTTCACTATTCTGCTGAGGGAAGATATAGGTAAAACCCAGTCCTGTAAAATGACGACATATTATTTTTAGTTCCTGAACTCAGCTATGCTTAATTAGTTTATCCATTTATCCATAAATTGTATTAAATTAGTTTATCCAGCTGAAAATGAAAAAGAAAACCCCATGCCCTGCAGCAATATTCATTCACGTATAGCTCCTAATAACTTAAGTCCTTTAATTTGTCTGTAAAGAACACCCATTAAAGTGGTGTGTGAAGAAAGTGTCGCAACCCTTCATATATCATCCTCATACTTTAAAAAGGACAAATACTTTCCTCTTTTTTTACAAAAGTGGGCAACATCACTGTCAAACCGCACACCCCCATGCCATGCCTTGGAAAAAACCATCAGAAACCTGGATGGCTTGGGAGAATCCCACCCTCGCTGTTGGCTTCCTGCATAGCTCTTTCTCTTCTCTTGTGTTTGCTTCTCACACAGCCTGTGGAGTTAACCTCTCAGTGACTGGCATCGTTTTCTAAATTACCTTTTCCCTCTGAATATGGAATATTCCCTTTCTTCTATTTTCTTCTTTGATGCACTCATCTTTTGCACTAATTTCCATGATTTGTGTCACATGCTGTATCATTCCCTCCTTTTTGTCCTTACCTTGGTTTTCCCTGACAGAGGTGGAGCTTTATAATTCTTCAGTTACATGGCATGATTCAGAGGACGGTTTTGGCATTGCCTTCCCTATCCTTTGCAAATGTACCCAGGCTCAGAGCTTTCTTCATGCTTCACCTCACACCTCATTTTATCCCCCCAATGTTCATGTTCATAAAATGAAGAAAATACAGTGCTCAAGAGACAGCAAGGGAGCCCTTACAGCCTGAGCTCTCCACCCACTCTGAGCTCAGGCGTCACCAAAACTCAATCCCCACCCTGACCAGAGACCTTCTCCCCGTGTGCTGTACATCCAGGCTGAAGGAAGAGGAGCCCTGGGGATGCTGCGAGCCTCCTGCCCCTGCCCTGGGATCCGATGTGAGCTCCAGGCATTGGAGCTTTGCAAGTGGCTGGTGGGCGCTTGAGGCCCCGTCCTACATCAGTGTACGAGGCCATACGGGGACTGAGCATCTGCTATGCCCTGATCTCTACCAGCCACAGCTGTGGGCACACCCTGGGCCCCCCCTTGTCAGACTAGACCTGGGGGGATGGAGGGGAAGGGAGAAGGGGTTTGGTGCTGGCATAGGTTTGCTTTGGAAGGCAGTACAGCCTTGGTCCTTTGTCTCTGAAACGATCTGATAATGCCCATCTGGAGTCAGTGGAGAGGACTGAATCGTGGAAGGAGACCTGGGAGCTACTAATACAGCTACTATGTGGGGGCTTCACTAAATAAAATAAGTCAAATCGGAGTAAAATCCCATTTCTGTGGGCAAGTGCTGCATAGCTATTACTGTTCTTGTTTCACAGAGGAGCTTTAACCAACAGATTGAATTTTACAGTCCAAGTCCCACAGCTGGACTCCATGTCACAGCCACAGCACAATTGGGCCATTGGGTTGAGGTCTCACTAGCAGGCAGTGGCGTTTCTTCAGAGAAATTCCAGAGTGTCTTCTGTTTCCTTACAGTTCCTGTGGCAGATACAGCTAGCAGAATGCCTTGCAATTTCCTCACACAAAGGGAAAAGGGCTGCATTTTCTTCAGTGTTTTCCTGTAAGGCTCGGACCTCAGAGCAATAGCTGTGTTAAAGTAAAGTAAGTAGCCACATGTACTGAGAAAGACGAGTCTCCATTCTTCTCCAGGCAGACACAGATATATCTGCACACCATTAGTTACTGGTATGTTGGCCAAGCAGGTTTTCGTCAGTCATTCTAAATGCCATTGTAGAACACGGGAGTGTTTTCAGAAGATAGCTTCTGGAGTATATATTGCAGCCAGGTCCAGGAAATCATCTATATATAATTTGGAAGCAGAAACTCTGTTTATTAAGAAGCCCCCACTTCCAACATACAGACTAATGTTATGCAAAATTAGATGTCACACAGAGCAGACTGAGAGTAGTAATGGTTACACTGGATGAACAGAATGAATCTCAAAAGGTGAGAAGCTGGTCCTGTAATGCATTATTCATGGCTGGCCAAATTAAGGCTAGAGACTGGAAGTACAGGAAGAATGCACAATTTATCGCTTGCTTTATCCCCAAAGACTCTGACTCCAATGTCACATTTGCTCCACACACCATCTCCTTGTTTAAGCAATCTCCAGGAAGAGGTTTCAGGGTGATTAGATATTCCTGCATTGCAGGTTTAAAACCTGGCATAGTTACCAATAAATGTATTTTGTTTTGCTGTAATAAATAATTGCTTCTGAACAGGAAATAAGTAGTATTTTTTCTGATGAGACTGGCATTTTAATTTGTTTGTGTGGTAAGTCATCCTTTGGGAATATGAACAAGTGAGAGAAATGAGCAAGATCCCTAAATACATCAGTAATTGTGTACTGCAGATTATGGCTCCAACAAGTACATCCCCTAGGTAAGGGGGAGAGAACCCATCTGTGGCCTTTCTAGACATACAAAACCAAAGTATTTTGTTATATCTTAATTAGATTGCATCAAAACCGGGGCACAGCCCTTTTTTCAAGCAGGTAAGTTAGTAAGAGAATCTGAATATTCAAAATGCAGACGGTGCCTGAATTTCACACTCACTTTCACAATGTTAACCCACAAGTCTCCTTCTGAGACACAAACCGAGTAAAGTTACTCTATCCTCTGTCATGATGGAAGGACTGTAGTACCCTTCAGAAGAGAAGATTTAAGCTGTGTGCACTCATTTCTCTTGTGTCTTGGATGGATTATCTGGTTTGTGAGTTAACCAGGCCATAGAAAAAACCCCACAGACCTAACTTTTTGATGCTTCATTTTCACTTTTCAAGATGTCATGTGTGTCCCTAATTAATAAATATTTTTTGCTTTAAATATGTTTTTGCTTTATCAAGATTTCCTCAGGTACTCAGGAGCTGACCATACTATGAACTGTCTGAAGCCAAGCATGCTTCATTGAAAGATCAGGACAGTAAACACACAGGATTTGGAAGCATATTTGTTTTATATTCCTCCAAGCTAACTCTGGGTGGGACTGAGATGCCCAGATTGAGAGTTTAATGATCACAGACTCCACATTGGAGGTGCGTTAGCAATGTATTTGCAGTAAAACAGCAAAGTCAGCTGTTAAAAGATGTGTTTTTCAGTGTTTTGTCCTTTATATAATTCACAGATTTGATCTCAGCACTCTGCAATGATCGATCCCAGTGCGACTGGTGGCATTTCAGCAGTATGTACCAACAAATGAGGCGCTACTCCTTTCCCTCTGCTATAATGCTGAAATAGCGAGTGTGGTGCTATTTCTGCCGCTAACCGTGAGGGGGCATAATATGCCCAGCAGAAGAGCAGGCAAACTTTCAATATTCCTTTGTACATCACATTTCTTGGCGTATTACATTTTAATGGTGAAAGACAGGCTGTAAAACTAGTTGAGCTTTTAGCAACGCTACACTGTCACAAAAGCAATGACAAAGACACGTATTTGTGTGCATGTACGTTGTGGTGCTTTTCATTCTTGCAAATAATAATTTTACATGCACTGCTACATGATGATGTTAAAAACAAAATAGCGATTCTTTTCCTTTTTTTTTTTTTTTGTTTACTTTCCTCTATGTAGTTTTGCTTTTTTTTTTTTTTGTAATTAAATCTAGATGCTTAATTTGTTTAAAATCAAAGAGAAACTGTCAAACTACGACTTGTGTGAAGGAAATGGAAATTACAGCAAGAAACCATAACTTATCAGCAGTTGCCTGTCACCTTAGGGAAAACAGGGTATCGTGTGTGTAGTTGTCAAACAGCAAGCAGTACGGGCTAGATCTGTGTCCTTGGCTGCTAAACAGTTATTTAGGGTCCTGGACAGCCGAGTGCCTCCTTGCAGTGCAGCAGAGCGCTGCTGGTATTCCCGGGTGATCAGGGCTGCTCTGACACGCTGTAAGCACGCCGCCAGCGTGCAATGCAGACATCGCTCCAAGGGGCAAACCCTGCAGCAGTAATCTTGATATGAAACATCTTCTTTGCGTGCCTGTTTTCACAGACCTGAATTCCCTGATTGTCCATAACGCATATTTAGTTCGCTTGTGAACCCTTTGCAAATTAATTAATCTTTCAGGCTGGTCCCCAGTTATGGTTGCCGGGATAGTCAGCTCCCTGGACAGAGAGGAGAAAGAGATCACTTTAAAGAAGGCTGCATTGACAAGGGCACCTAACCCATCAAACCTCTGAGGTGACCTCAGCATCCGACCCAGCCACCCTGCTGTACAAGAGTTATTCCGGCAGGCAACGACATGACCCCATCGCTATGTCGGGCTCTAAAGAACAGGTTTCTGTCAAAACGCTCAGCATAGCAGGGAAGAGGTGAATTTGTTTGCAAAAACCATTCTGTAGATGTGGAAGCTGTACATGGAATGAACATTTTCCCAACTTGAAAATACACTTCTTCAGTGTATAAAACCAGCTCCCAGGTTGTAATTTGTTATAATTAAACTAGATGAGGCTGATACTGGAAGGAGGCAAGCCAATTAGTTTGGGATGTCAATTTTTGTTTGCCACTGTCAAAGTCTGTTAGGGGAACTTGATAGATTGCTGGGTGGGCTTTTCCAACCAGATAATCTCCACGCGAAAGACAGGCAGGCAGCTGAGTACAGAGAAGAAAATCACAGCTGGCACTGAAAAAAGGCTGCCCCTGCCAATGCGGCACTTGGAGGTGACAATGGTGTTGCAATACCTGAGCTGTGGACAACTGGATGGAGAGGTGGAACTCCAGATCCAAACATGGAGCAGGTCCCTGCACGGCAGCTGCAAACAAAGAAAGCCTACACTCAAAGGTATTTGAAAGAGACAAGCCACCAGTTGTTTGGGTTAAAATCTGCCATTTTTGGGGCAGGACTACAGGCTTATGAGTGGTCCAGTTATGTGTTCTCAGGTTTTAAACAAGAAAAGCTAGTCTTGCTGCATGCTAACCAGCTCCCATAGCTGTAGTTTCAAACTCTAATATCCTTATCAATATATGGCAAATACATCTTAATACTGTCTTTTGCACTATTGGAAGAAAGCAGGTGTTGCACAAGACCAAGCAGAATTCCCATGGTTTTACTGGTAGAGCTCTACTGAAAAACATTCATAGTAGTTAATGTCGTATCCTAGTGCTAAAGAAACCCTTCAGCAAATCCAGGCTATGAAATGTTTCGTTTTAGAGAGTTCTCTCAGATCATAATTGAATTTCAAAAATTTTATTTATTTCTATTTTTTTGTGCAAAAATCTCTATGGATAGGAAAGAGCTGGGGACATCAGCCCAACAAACAATGCCTGCAGCAACACCAAAACTGGTAACATATATTAATATATATACTCTATGCCACTGCACCAGCCAAAAATCTGTTCATAGACCTTTCCTGACATAGTTCCCGTGTTCAGGTTCTGAAGACATCAGCTGCCCTCTCACGAAACTGGTGGCACCTGGCTCAGTCCTTAGAGAACACGGAGTGCCGTATTTCTGCAGCCACATCTCGAGTTCGCTGTCAGTCAAAGTACTGCTGCAAAACGGATCCTCTGCAAAACCTGAATGAAGCAGAAACTTGGGGAAAGGAAAAAGGTCTAAAAGTTTGAAGGACAGATCTTCTGCTGTTCTAAGTTGTTACAGTATGATTGCTAATGCCACCAGAACAGTGTCTGCCGACTGATAATCGGCTCTGAGGTTTCAGGATTGTCAGCAATTTCTGTTTTGCAGTACAAACCTAGTCATTTCCTAAAATTGCATGTTACAGTTAAGCTTAAGAAAACTACACAAGTTTATTTAGAAAGCCAATACTTATTTCCTGTGTAGCTGGCTGATCTGGGCCTCACCTAACATCTTACTGAAAGTATGTGTTGCAAAAAGAAATGAATTATTGCTCAAGGCTTCCTATAAAAACGTTAGCCAATATGTTCTACTGTATTGGAGGATACAGCAATTAACTTTCAAATCCATTTATTATTCTCAAGGTTTTTTTTCCCCAACAGGTACAGATTGATTGGTACTGTTTTTTGTGTCTCAATTTAGAAAAGAATGACAGTTTCCCTCGGCATTGCAGAGTGCATTTTGGCTTGTTCTAATGAAGACAAATTCCTCTCAATCAGGATTGTTCTGTTCATTAAGTGAGACAGATGGCAGACTCGCTGTGTCGGTAACGATTCCGATATTTAAGCGTATTTGCGATATACTGGTTTGTGTTCCGCATCTAAAAAGTGATCGATATTTCAGATGGAAGAGAAGTCAGGTTATGTCTTTGCAGAATTTTTGTGATGTGTACACAGCTCTTCATTAGCAAGCCAAAAACCTGAAGGATCTACAGAAAGGCAGGGCTGAGACACATTCAGACAAATTTGTAAAACACAGTCCAGCACATGTGTCTGTGTCAGTAGAAAATCAAACAGGCGATTCCAAAGCCCTGCCAGGACAGAGTGTGAACCTGTGCGACCGGCAGGGATGCAGCGCTCCTTCCCTGTCCTCCGCCTGGTCCTGAGGGTAGCGCTGGCTTCAGTTCCAGGCCTTTAATCTGCCAGGAGATTAATGCTGAAATGTAAAGCCAAAATAGGAACTGTGCTGATCAGAGGAATCATTGTGCTAGATGCCCATGTCCTGGAATCTCTCTGTGCTTGAGAAAACTGAAGCAAGGCAGCTTCTGGAAGCTGTCAGACACTGAAGGGTGCTCAGATATCCCTGTCTCTGGAGTTCTGGAGCATCACAAACACAGAAGGCTGCAGGCACCGGGTAGGCAGATATCATCACTGTTTAAGGCATCATGTAAAGAAATGAAATAATCTGTCATGCTAAGCAAAAGTAAAATATTACATCAGTAGACAAAAATGTCTTCCCCTTTTTAAAATATTACACCCATAAAGCAATTCACACTGTATCTTCTTCATGATGCCTCAAAAATTATATTATTCGTATTAGTTTTGTGAAAAACTGCCTGTTCTTCAGTGCTAAGATGAGGTCCTCCAGACAGGACAAACCTGCTACTTCACAGTATTCTGGAATAGAAGGGGAAGGAGTGCGTGAGGGAACACACAATCCACTCTCTTCACACAAAGTGTCCCTCCTTCTGGCACAGTCCAACTTCACACACAAAGACATTCCGCTTGAGGTACACCCAGTCCTAGGGATACTAAGACAGGGTTTTATTCAGTTGTCATTTCTACTGACTCTGTCTTAACGCTTCCTTCATACTCGGTTTCAGGGAAGGTGAACCTGTGCTCAGGTTGTGTTTTCTCCAAAGACAGCGAGGTCTTTGATCTAACGAGCTGGCAAAGAGGTGGATGCACCACAAGAGCCCTGGCACTCCAAAATGATACCTCCACTGTATTTGTTAGCATCCCCATTAGGTTTGTATCAATAAATAACACAGATAGACTCGATGTGGGAAAGAATCAAGGCAAGACTTCTTCTAGCTCTCATCTGCTCAGACTTGAAAATACGTGATTCAGGAGAAGACTGAAAATTTAGGATCTCAATGTTGTTGGACCAGAAATTACCAGCTGAAGACTGTTTAGGACATTTACGAAGGAACCTAGCGGACCTGTGTTCAGCTTCTGGGGGAGAGGTAGAGATACATGTACCAGAAAGAACGTCCTTCCTGACAGTCCCACCAAAGAAACCACAAAACGAGAAAGCGGAAAACCAGAAACAAGCCCAAAACCCTGATGAAGTGTCCCCTGAATGCTGAGGCATGTCAGCTCTGTGGAGAGACGCTGACTCTCTGGGGCACACAACTGCTGCACAGCACTTTATGTAGTAATTCGGAAGAAAGAAACAAAGTGTTCTTCTGTTAAAAAGACTGCCAGTTCCCCAAAGAAAACAGCTTTGTGTATCACTTTATGCTAGTGGAGACAGAATAGAAAACAAAACACCACAGAGTTACATACATCTTCTTTGTCTAGAAGTATTTACAAATAACTTTACAACTTTTTACACACATTTTCAGCTTTCTTTGTTTAGTTTTAAATTAAGAGCAAAATCAGACCCCAGAGGCTTCTAAGGCTTTCCTTGGTGCCTTCTACTGTACATTCATGCTTGGCTTCTTCCTGGGAGAAGGGAGGAAAAGAGTTAAAAAGTGTGCAAATCACAGGCATCTGGAGAGCCCTGGATGTACGGGTTCCCAGGCACCGGCAGCCACAGAGCAGTTGTCCCACTTCTCTTCAGATCAGAGACAGCTGCCGGTGGTGGGCTCAAAGCAAAAGTGATCAGGCAGGGAGAAGGAGCCGTATATGAATTGCAATAATTAGATGGGTACATTAGTGCCGGAACATCTGGGTAAGAAGAGTCATAGATCAACTCCTACTGCACACAGCAGTTCAAACGATGCAAGGAGTGGACATAATGAATTCTAAACAAAGCATTGAAATAATCTCTTGTACACTGTTAGGGTTTGACTCCTGCTTCACTTTTGGGAGCCAGAACTACTGTTTACTGACACAACCCTGACCAGGCACAGTATGATTCTATCAGTCAAAAAATACTGACTTTTTGAGAAAGACGCACCTTTCTCCTAGCTTTCACAGGTTGTTTTGTTTTCATGCCTTAACACTAAACGTTGTAAAAATATTGAAATTAAAAAAGAAAAAATTTACAATTTACAGGTAAGTAAATTATTCAAAAATTCAAGATCATCTACAAGGGTCTATGAAATAACGACACTGATAATGACACTGAGCCTGTGGGAAGAACAATCCACATGCCGTGAGAAACGGATGGTGGTTATCTTCCAGAACGATGAGTCACAAGGTTGGTCTTTTCTTCTAAAATCTGATTCTTCAGCTACAGCAGCAGAAGTCTTGAATCCATGTTCATTACTTACTTCGACCTAAAAAGCAGAATATATTAATTACTTACAAATGAAAATCTATTCTGTTTTATCTTCCAATATGTGAGATGTAAATTCATACCAGCTGGTGGTTAGTAACTAATGAACAAGTGGATGAACAATCTGTGGTCACTAATTTCTTCAGCTGTAAGACTGTCATAAGAGGTCAAGAATGAATGGCTAGATACAAACAGTAGCTTTGTGTCACGCGTACCACAAAGGCAAAAAACATTTGGGGAAAAACACCACAGAGAGTGAAACATGCCTGAAGCGTAATAATAGGCTCTTTTTAGCATAATATATTGTAACAGTATAAGATATGTGATACCAGGTTATAAAATTCTCACATGACCTGAGTACAAACGTGCGCATTTGAACTGGACTCATGCTATTTACAGTCCTCATCACAATCACACACCTGTTGAATCTAGGTATCTAGGTATCACACGTCTGCTTGCAAACCACGTCCACTTGTGTAATATTGGAAAATCTATGGTGGTCTTTCATGGAGATTTTACAGTGGGTAGAGTCCCAGGAGAAGACGCAAACTGGACGGGATCACACAGACCCATCACTGAGCAGTGACTTCTCCATGGGTAGAGGTTCTCAGACACAGCATCACTCTCACAAGCAGAAGCTAGCAATGTCCCTAGAAATGCCAGGGACACTACTATCACCGGATAACACCTACTCTTCCAAACAAACAGGAGTGAGGCACATGTAAACTTTAACTTCTGCAAACCAATAATAATAATAATAACAACAATAATGATTAAAGAAACCTAATGCAAGCCAAAATGCAACTTTTTTTCCCCTTATAGAATCATAGAATCCTTTAGGTTGAAAAAGACCTTTAAGATCATCGAGTCCAGCTGTTAACCTGACACTACCAAGTCCACCACTGAACCACGTCCCTAAGCACCACATCTACACGTCCTTCAAATACCTCCAGGGATGGTGACTCAACCACTTCCCTGGGCAGCCTCTTCCAATTCTTGATAAACCAGGGAAGAAATATTTCCTAATATCCAATCTAAAACTGCCCTAATACAACCTGAGGTCATTTCCTGTTGTCCTTATTTCTTCTGATCCCCTTGCCTCTCTCTTTTCCATGTAGCAGTGCATGAGGTAATTCTAATCACCACGAGTGACCTGGCTGCTGATACTGTGCTTGAAACAGATGAAAGCACAACAGTCTTCTTTTTATAGTCTATGTGCTTTAGTCCCAAAGAGAACATGATTTTTCTTTTCCTCTCCCTCTATTATCTTCTGCCTTACACACATCTTAATTGAAACTTCATGGTTCAGGGCAAAGATCCTGCTTCTCCTTGTCTGGTAGCCTAATGGAGTTAAAGGCAGAATAAAGAGCAAACAGACAAGCTATCACCGTTCATATTTGCATTAAAAAATGTTCCCCCAGAGTAAGTTAAAATTTAACCTCTTCTCAGAGGTGAAAAGGGAAACTGATGTTAGACTTGCTAATCATTGATAATTATGGCAGCACTAAGCAGACATTATACTGAACATGAGTACTCAGCAAAACCGGACTGTCTTCTACATAGTTTGGATGAGGCCATAGAACCTTGTGTTTTCAATGAGCTATGTTTAGTTATTTTATGAATGAAATAAGGGAAATAAAAGGGGTGAGAAAAAGGAAAATAAAGCCAAGCTTTCACCTATAAAAAATGGCTCGCCAATTTTTCCCATGTGTAAAGTGGTAAGAATGGCAAAATATCTGTAACCTTTATTAGACTTTGAATGTATTTAACAAGGATTATTCATGTTCCAGTGTAAGAGAACAGAAACAGAGTTTTTCACAGCCTGGATACCAGAAGTCACATTTCTTGGGGATACGATGGATTCTCAGACTATATATAACTGATACAGATAGCAATTAACTTATCAAAAGAAGTCAAGAAGGTTGATGTGTTGCAGAGAGATAAGCATATCCAAATTTCTGGCACAATCCACTGACCATTCGAATCTTTTCCCGCAGTTCGGCTTTTAATTCAGCCTTTGATCACTGATACTATTTTTCCTACCTGCTTAGGTAAAGAGCCTCTCTGTATCTAATCAGTGCATAAAAACAAAGCATCAATAAAGAAGGAAACACAATATAATTTGTCTTCCAGTTTTATACTTCTAGCAGCCATAAAGAGGACAGGGAGGGTCCTCCCAGCTGTACATGGGAAATGGGAAGGTGCCATTTATTTTCCAGTAGTGCAGGCTCACCAACAACCCCAAAATCCTTTGAGCTACTTAACCAAAATCTGCTCTCAAAGAACGAGTTCTCAGATTCTGTGACTCTTCTACTGCAAAGCAAATAAACAGATTTTGCAAGAACATATATATATATGTTTTGTGAAAATGTCTTTTTTTTCCTTTACTTGTAGTAAGTTTGTTAAGAACGTACTAAACATTTATTGACCTAATACTTTAAGATTAACCTCAATGCAGGTTTAGAGATTAAAATCTTTTAATGTAAATGTTGTAGCTGTGGCTTTCTTCCTCCTGGATACCAATTTCACTTTTTCAGTCTCTAGTAGCTTATTCAGGATGGTCAAAACCACAGAAAATGCAGCAAAATTGTCATTTAAGGAAATATTATTGAAAATGCAGATTCCAATGGAGAGGGTGTACTTCATGCTACGTCAAACCGTTCATTGTTTCATTTTGTTGTCTTAATGTGATCCTTCTTCCTGTTCTAACATACCCTGTCACACTGAGATAGGGTTTTTGTCCTTTTCAGGCCTTCATAATCCTACAATATTTACTCACTAAATTTGACTGAAATTTGGTCCATGTTTATTTCTACAAACTGAAAGCTGCAGCATGAATAAAATATATTTGAAAAACATGCAAAAATTAATAAAAAGTCACAAGCAAAGTTCAGGTGTCAAGTGCCCACTCAAAATATTTGGTTAGCAATTATGCACCTTAAATTAAAACTCCCTGCACATGCACACACATGTACACTAGGCAAACCCTCCAAACCTCTTTTAATTCTGTTAGCTGGTAAGTAAAATACAGTAAGCCATCAAATCAGTTTCAGTCAATTAGCTGCATGCGGGTTTCATGTTACCTTTAAGATGCATGAAAGCCCAAAGTTAGTTTTAAAGACAAAGCATCAGGGCAAAAACTTACAAACATTTAAAAAGAATTTCCAAATTAATATCTTATCTTTTACCAATAATACTTTGAAATGCCATCTATCTGAAGTTATCTGAGCTTCTGCCAAAATATATGTACGAGTAATGTCTCCCCGTATCTTAATTTATTCCAAATAAAATGAATAGATATCCACCCAAAATTATTCATTAGGTAGCAGAGCAGGAGGAGTCTAAGAAAACAAGGGATTTGCATGGTGGGAGCAAATAAGCGACGACAAAGAGATAATGAACTTCCAGTGAAACTCTGCAGACAGATTTTAATCTGACTAGCAGTTTTTCAGCAAATATTTTTCCTTCAGTAGCTAGACTACTGTAAAAGCTTCTGCTTTTCCACAAATGTGTTTCATCTCATTACAGCTGTAAAACAGCTCTTTTGGGAAAAAGTCAGCAGGGGAGCGATTCCATCCTTCGCTGTGGGGCTCTCCTTGCGTTCAGCCAAGGTACGACACGGCAGACGTGGTGACACCTGCTAATCCTTGACTCAGTGGATGTGTCATCAGTGACAAAGTGTTCGTACTCGCGTGTTTTATGTGGATTCATTTTTAATTAAGTCCTAATTAAAATATAAGTAAATTATTAGTAACTTGATGCCAAATTCATTTCAGGAGAAGGTTAGCTTTCAGTCCGGTTAGAAGGATTAATGCGGTCCATAGGACCAGAACCTTACCTACAGGCTTTACAGGCTTTAACTCAACATGCTCCTGGGGGGACTGTCGGTAGGAGTATGTGTCAAGTCCGCCTATGAAATCAACTGAAAACACAACAGTTCCAGAAATGAACCAATGGAAATGAAAACATATCAACTGAAAAAGAAATGTGGACAAATTATATCAAAAAAATAGTAAGTGCATGCACAGGTTTGCATACTAGAAATAAACGAGCAGGTCAAAATGCCGTGGAAGCTGCGTACAGAAGTTTCTGTGCCCTGTCTCCCTTGGGGCCCATGTAGACTGGTGCCTGGCAAGACAGGCTGGCAGCTCCAGACCCGACACGAACACTCCTGAGCGTGCAGAAGGGGCATTCAGGGATTGCAGAGGTGGAAACAGAAAACACTGTACAGCAATGTAGCTGCTGCTCGTCAGGGCAATCTCAGCGTGTGTTTCATAATTCCAACTCCGTTTGAAGCATTTAGAAATCTAGGCAATGGAAATAGTTCATGTTGTGAACCTAATTTCATCTCTAACCTTTTCCAAATCAACGGACACAACACAGCAACCACAAGGAAAACCAAAGGCGTGTGTCCACTGATTTGAGAGAAAACAAGTGAAAGCTGAATGCGAGAAAGCAGCAGCTTCTTCTCCAGACAAACGTCTGGACAGGCAGCCTTTTCAGAACCCTTTCACTGTCTCTCAAGATTCCTGTGGCAGATATAATGGGGAGGTGTCTGCTCGTCATTAGGTTTTAGTTCCCTCTATGATCATAATGATTCGAGAAGAAGACATTTTAGTCTGAGTTTTTTGCCTTGTTGTTTTTGATAAGATTTTCAGCAGCTTCAGGAAGCTATCCTAGAAATCTACAAGCAGGTTCCTGGAGGAGGTTATTTTCCTGTTGATTTATTTGGGCTTTTTGCAAACCTGCGCAGAGCGGACAGATTAGCAGCGTGTTGGGATTCTCTGGTCACACGGAAAGCAACTGCCTTCAGTTGTTCACATACAGGCACATATTAAAAGTCCTAAACAAAATTTAGATCCTTGTTGTGTTAATCGCTGTATGAGCACCTAATAAGAAATGGCCCCTTCCCAAGGAATGTGTGCCCGAGGTGGACAAAGAAAGAAGACGGCTCAGCAGGATGGGGGGATGGGGAAATGAGGCTTAGAGACTGAGGACTGGTGCGATACTGGCTGAAATCTGTGGAAACACTCCTGTTGATTTTAGTTGCCTCTCCTCTGGGGTCCAGGAAAGGGGCAGCTTAGCTGAAAACTGAATGTGATCTATTTCAATCACACAGCATCACCGTAGCTGCAAGAGTTTTTTCTTAAAACTGTCTGAGCAGGACACAATGCTGAAGAGCCAGCCCAGCCCGAGTGCCAGCCCCAGCCTATCTGCACCTCGATAAATAAAATAACATACACCAAAACTGACTTAAGCACCAACGGGACCGAACCCTTACAAAGAGACATATTTGCATATATTTCTGTAAAAGATGAATTTTCAAATATCTAGATGTCTAATGTAAAACATAGCTACTGATTCATTTTTTGCAGTAAATTGTGTCCATAGTGATATACTTTGGTTTTGTAGTTATGTACTTTAGTTTTCCCTCGTCTCTGAAAGATTTGTGTTGTTTTTTTTTTTTACTGTGGACATGTGATAGAAGGAGTTAGAAATGATGTTTTTGAGAACCACACGTCATTCCTCTCAGCAGCCACAAGCATCATCTGCAACTGTAAGCAGGGAGAGAACTTAAAGTAACTAGTCCTTCTACAAGCAAATCTTTTGAAGAAAGAAATGAAGTTAATATGTATTAATGATTGATAACATAGACGTGTCTTTGTCTGACATATAAAATACATTTAATAGCACCATCCAACACATTCTGAGACGAGCTGCTCAAACATATTTAGCTGAGGCTTTCTCTTTTGCAGTCCATGGTGTGTTTGTTACACAGTGTTATAGTTCAGTTCAACTTAAAATTCACGTGAAGCTAATTCTCAAGGCAAGAAGCTGCTCCATCACACAAGACAGTGGAATGTGCCATTTTTCATTATGCACTCTGTTTCAAGGCTAGTAGCTCTTTAATATGAAGATTCCTCATCAGGTATTTGAATTGTAAGTTACTTTTAATTTTAAAAATTCAGCCTGATTTCACCTGGTATTTTCACCACTTATGTCTAGTAGACTCTCAGGACTAAGACCTCAAATGGCCATTAAATACAGAGATTTTAACGTTTATTTTCATTCAGTGTGAAGGTATTACTTTTCACTTCAAACAGAGATCTTAAGACATCCACCTGTCATCAAATACTTTAAAACTTTATATTGACTAAACTTTTAGGATGCATGCATCTCTCTGTTTAGTTGGCCAAAAGTAAACAGCAGAAGTATCTGTAGAGGTTTCCTAAGGGGAAAACATTAGTTTAAGGATGATATCAAATACTTGGTTTTATTTATTTCTGGCCTGGTTCATAGATTATGAAGAATTTCTGCCATAGATTCATAGAACTACAATAATTAACCTCAGAAAGCTGCATATGCCTGGAAGAAAATTCAATGAAAAAAATTGCATTTTCTATACAGTTCTATAATCTTTTGCATTACATTAAAAGAAAAGGTGAACCACAACTTGTAAGGATATTCAGTCCCTAAACAAGAAACACCCCACGGAGTCCAGTCATTAACTTCAGTCATGCAGAGAGAAGCTTAAAATCCTAGGGAGAGGATTTTCAAGCACCCCGCAGGTAATAGCAGGTTAGAGCAGAAGCTAGTTATTTCATCTGCAGCTGCTGCCAAACATGATCCATATTCCCAGGGAACTGCTCTCTCCTCGTGTCACCTCAGTTCTGTGGTCATGCCGGATGCTTAATGGCCAGTGTGAAATGTTCCTGTAGAGTCCACTACCTGCTGGGCTTGGGAGTGCCAATCTGCCCCGGCTGTCCACCGCAGGCCGTCCACTAGAACCACGTCCGTTCGCTCCCGGCTGCACCAGAGAGCAGCTGTCATCATCTGCCTGAGCGAGAAAAGTGCAACACGCGGCTGGCTGAGGAAGGGGCATCCACTGTCATTGGTAATTTTGAGGGTTATTCTTTTCTAGACAGACGACATTTAGGTTTGCCCCACTACTACTAACCCAGCATGTTCACCCATATGCCAGTTAGAATTTACTTTCCTCTGAAGCAAGTGCAGAAGATCAGAGCTGGGAAAAATCCCTTCTCCTTTCCTATCCTCTCACCCGGAATTCAGCTTCTCCGGCAATGTCCCACTGACCTGCTGGCAGGCCCCCTGCAAACACCCGCCGGAGCTCGTCAGCCCATCGATATATTACTAATTTCTCCTTTCAAAGCTGGCAAATCCCAAGTGTGGCTGGAGGTGCAAGACATGAACAGAGCAGGGATATGCAGACAGCATGATTCTCAGTAAATCCTGCAGCCGCTTGGCGTGGAATACCTGAGATCCTATTGATGCTTGCCTCTCCTTTTTATAAATGAGGGTAAGCCCCAAAACTGATGGCTTGAATCGCCCGTACCTCCAGCCATCTCCTTTGCAAGACAGGGGCAGGCTAGCAGCTGCTTGAATGGGATTTTCTTAACCTGCGGGGCTGCATTGCATTATTTCCCTTCTGCTGCAATTTTTTGAATGGTATTATATTAATGCCACTGCATTTGTTAAGAAGAGGTATGGAATTGGGGAGGGTGTAACCAGGTCCCTTAAGTGACAGGTAGCAAGAAAAGGAGCCAAAGTCAACAACAGAGAGAAAGCAAAAATGGGGGATTGATGGTAAGTCTGTGCTAGATGCATGAAGTCCAAACTTTGTACTTTCCAATGTTTGCACTGGTAGCTTATATAAACCTTCCAGATAAGCACATTTATTTTCCTAGGGTCTCCACTTTTTCAGTTGCCTTCCATTCTCAAGAGACTCGCTGTTCTTCCGCCCCTCACTGGAACCAGCCCGACTGACCCAGCTATCCACGTGGAACAATGCTGTCCGTTTTCCCCTCTTCACGCTGAGCCTGAGCGCCGAAGCCTGCACTCGTGCAGCAGAGGAATCATACAGCTCTTTGCAAGATCCCAGGAACAGCTTCTCATTGATGTGGAGGACTAAAAGAGGGAAAATATGTGCAAGACAAGTACGAAAGGGAGAAGACAAGCCATCAGTAATCCTGTGTGGAGCTGTGATTTCTGCTCTGTCTCTCTGAAGGGCTAGCAGATGGTAATCAGGTTAAAACAGGATAAAGTGGCAGAAAATTACTGAGACGCCACCTTTTGCATGAACTTTTATTACTGGAAGCTAGAAGGGGAATATTTCAGGGTTCCACAGTAATTATTAAGATTTTGCACTGGATTTTCTTCTTAGTCTTCATGGATTGCAATAGATAGTAATTTTAAAAACTGTCCTACACTGTAACATGTGAGAACCACACTGCTCTGCAGGACTGGGCTGAAAGAAGCATCCTCTCACAAGTTGCCTTAAAAAGGGCACTGGTACAGAAATTTTAACTAGATCTTTGCTATTGAACTCTCTCCTCATTGTGTCAGTGTTGTGACATCCAAGATTTTAATACTGGATACTCAGAGATTTTTTTATTGTCCAAGTATATGACTGCCCAGTAAGATTAAAAAAAGTATGAGGAAGATCAAAGTTGTTAGAAAGTGAAAGTGGCTCAAACCTTCTTATCTCAGATCCCCAACTCATTTCAAATATGAAAATACCTTTCCAAAATGTTCTCTGTGCCACGCCTTTGAATGCTATCACAGCCGTACATCCCATTACAGAAGTTAAATGACAGGCTGCCTGAGTAGGTGTTTTTTTTTTTTTTTTTTTTTTAAAGTGTTTCTCAATCACTTTCAGGTCATTAAGGACTCTTGGCCACTACTTGGTAAAAGTCCCCAGAAAAGTACAATCATCACACATAAGGTCTATAGGAAAAATACTTATCACAAGTTTATTATCACTAATTTAGTATCAGACAAGACTATACTTTAAGCTGCAGATATGTAGGAATTCTTTTCTTTAGGCTTCAGCAAACATCCGTTTTTTTGTGATGTTGCACTGTCTGCAAACCCATATGCAAAACTTAAGTTGATGAAGAATAGTTTTCCATTTTGGTTTAAAATGTTTTATCTTATTATCACTAAATACTTATCAGAGCCTAATCATTTTGGCAAAGCACATCAGCCTGGGCATCGAACATCCCATATATCTCAGCACAGTTGGCTATGACTTACATTACTCATCAGCAATGCTGCTGGAACAAAATGTTTCTGATGATACGTTTTTTTCCTATATACATCACTATTTTTCCATTCCTCATTTTAATGAAAATGCTAACATTTTAATGACAATACTAACATTTTTTCTTAATTTTTGTCATGATTATTAAAATACTTGTCTAATGACTAATAACTAGATGACTTGTTATTTATTTATGGAAGCTGTACTTCAAAACACTTCAAGCAAAGAAAGCTTTTTTTCTGAGGCTTGTATTTAAAGGCAGTATTGCTTGTTCTAGAATAACATTTCAAACACAGTGAAGGGTAGCCTTCTTTCTGCATATGACCATTAAAACCAATTCCAATTATAACTTATCTCACTTCTTTTCACTAATTACTGATTTTCCCCTCTCTGGCGCCCTTTCTGATTTGATCCCTTTTGGTGCAGAATGTGCTGTGATTCCCTCTTTTTCTTACCATTACAGTTACTATACTGCCTATGTATGAATTAAGCTAGCAAAGGAAAAATAAAAATAATCCATGCATAAAAGATATTAAATGCCCAGAACCTACATCTATCAACTACATTCCCACAATACCAAGAGAGAAACAATGCCACTGAGTTTTCACAACACATACCCAGTAAATCCACTAAAGTGTCAGCTCAAGCAGTCAAGAATAAAGACCCTTGTGTGGAAGGAGGCTACAGCTCCACTCACACCTCCAAATGCATGATCTTCGTGATAAATGTCTCTAAGTTGGCTTCAGAAGAGACAGAACTCTGAATCTGCTTTTTGAAGTTCTGCTTTGATCTTTTTTGCTATTCCGATTCAGGGATATGTGTTATGCATTAGCGCACCTTTCTGTTTCTGCTGAGTTTGATGCCATAAGCTACAGAGTTCTTTTAAAAATGTTCAGTGCCGCTGCTAGGACCTATTGGAATGGGTCTGTTCCACTTCCAGTTCATTGATAAGTCACAAGCTATGTGTTTTGTTCCTTCAAGTGTTTTTTTTTTCCTATCAGTTCAGTCCCACAGGGCTGTATTTCTGGTCTGTTTTTCTTTGTATCCATACTAATTTTGTTTCACTTCAGTTATTTGTCAGTATGATCCAATTACTAATTTTTGAGACAACACTGAAGTATTTATATCTGCCTGGTTATTATATATCCAATAATATAATAAGTGCTGTTTCCAACCTTAACTAGAAGTCATGGGCGTGAAATTAATGTTCCCTGTATTTAATGCAGACCCTCAACTCTACTGAATAATTAAAGATAATCTTCCTCGAGCAATGTATTTACAAGACCAAACACATGCCATAAACCCATGCCTTTCAGAACACTTGTGGCATTTGGAGGAAAGAATTTATATGCCTACAAGAAAGTTCACATCATCCATTCACAACAAAATATATATAATTTTAAAGTAGGTTACAGGACTGAAGGGATTATTTTTTCTCACTGCGTGATTGTGGATTTTTTCCCCACCTTCCCAGGGATGGAAGGCTGTTCCTGAACTTTGCTGCTGTCATCCTCTGTGACATGGTATTTGCTTGATGTGTTTGTATCTTTACTTGTCTTATGAGGAGTGGACAGGAGTGAGCCAAGGATGTTAAGGAGAGTGTCTGTGTTCACGGCACAGCACAGGACACATGAGAGGCGAGGAGCTGCCAGCGGGCTCCTCCAGCAGAGGCTGCGGTGGGGAGGAGCCAGCCCAGCGGGCCTCCCGAGGCAATGGAGAGAAGGCTCTGCCGAGGAGCCAGGACGCCAGGCAGGGTCTGCTGCAATTCAAGAAGCCAGAGGCTTGGCTGGGACTCCAATGGGAAGCATGGTTCTTCAACTGCATGGACACAGACAACAAGGGCAGAAACGTTATAAGCCTCTTACTTCTGTTCTGTGTGATCCTGTAACTTTTGAGGTTTCCATTTAAGAAGTGCGCTACTTTATAATCCAATTAATTCTGCCTTTTTTGAGTTTCGTGTTGTGGTTTTCTTTGGGAGTTTTCTCTAAAGGGCAGTGTGCACATCCACTTCAAAGATCTGGCTGACTGAAGCTCTCTCACATTCAGCCCATGTTGCAATTTTCTCGTCTTTCCTTCACAGCCCTATTTTCAAACCTTTGCTTTAAAATCTGCTTAACATCCCCGCCTGTTAACGTCTTTTGCAGTCAGTCAGGACAGGCTCCTTCTCTGACCCTTCCTTCCTTTATTCGTAGCTGACTTTGCTGCGATCCAGGTACATAACTACTATCTTTACCTTGACAGACTTGACATCTTGAGCTTGATACACAGGCTAAAACATGTACTTCCAATAGCCTGAGCGGTCAGCTGTCAGCTTTTCCAGAAGAACACTGATCTGGTGACATTTTCCACTTTATGATATCAGCACATTAACCCTGTGTAACATTGTTTTCCATTTCAGATGAGGCAATTTCCATTTCCTCATCCTCCTCATCTATCATCCTGCCTTCGCCCCCATGACCACCAGTGACATCCTGTGCACAAATCCTGCTTCAGCACACGACATCTGCTCCCTAGTGTGGGGCACTGCATGCATTCCCTCCTCTGCAGCTACACTGTGCTTACAGCTGCATCTTGATTGGAGGTTGTCTGCTTCAGTCCTGGAGAAAGCAGACCCCAAGGCTTTCCATCACACATCTTCCAGGGTTTCAGCCTCTTTAAACTCCAAACTGCCTTGCTTCCTCTGCTAAGCAGACAACACTGCTGGAGCCTCCCTCTCTTTATCCCAGCAGAAAATCCCACGCTCTCCCTCCCAGCAGGTAAGCTTGTGGCCCTACTGTGCCACCTCTGAATTCAAGTCTACGGATCAGTAACAGGAGTGGATGAACTCCTTCTGTGATCTCCAGATTCTCAATCTTCTCCTTTCAGTCTTCTCTCTCTGTGGATCAGCACAAACCAGCATGCTCTAGTCTTCTGTTTCTTCTTGCCTTTAGATTTTCAAGATGGGGAAGCCAGCAAATAACCCTTCTGTTGGATCAGTGTCATGACAGCCTTCTCTAGCCCCAGTAAATGTACTGACAAGTCCTTCTGTGGTACCCTCAAGTCAGCCCCAGAATATCTGACCATCCACTATTTCAGTCATCCACTACTTAATCACATCCAAGTGCATCAATCAGTACTCACTAGTCTCTGTGTGTCTCTGCAAATGAGGAAACTGATTGAACCTCATATTGTTATTGCTTTTGTCCTGCTCTGTCTTCATCTTCAAGTCATCTTGCTGATTTCTTAATATTTCTTTTGCATTACCATCTCTGTCACCAAATCAAGTTGGCTCCTCAAAACCCCAAAATATAATACGACTACATTCTCTGCTTTGAAAATAGACCAAAGAATGTAGAGCATTATAAAACTGGAGCTTAGAGTTATATGATATATGATGGAGTGAAAAAAGCAATATCACATGTGTCAGCAAATGGGATGGCTAGGAAAATGGTTTTCTCATTGTTAGAAAGTTGATATCATTTCATATTAGGAGAAAGATGAATGTATAAAAGAGGAATAGAATCTGGAACAGGATTAATACTCACTTTGAAGCCCCCAGTGAATCAGTCTGCTAATGATAAAGAAATATGCAATACTGACCTCACCCATAAAAAAATCCTCTCCCTGAAGGAAGATGGAGTAAAAAATACACTTTTAGGAAAACCTTGTAAATTTCAAATTTCAGTCTTCCAAAACAACACATTGTCACGATTAAGGGGGGAAAAGAAAACGAGTAGAAATCAATGCCAAGGAATAAGACTCATCATATAAATGGTGAAAGACACATAGAATTACTTGGTTTTGCTGCACCTAACCTGTAATATTGAGAAAAACACCGATGTACTGAGATTAAATTTCTGATAACAAAACCAACTGTATATTTGCTGATTAAAGGCAAAAGAATGTCAAAGTTTAAAATGAGTCCAGCTATCATAGAATCATAGAATGACCCGGG
>NW_010108958.1:0-1137 GCF_000699245.1 Pterocles gutturalis
AGAAAGAAAGAAGACTTCTGGTAACTTCATCTCACTTTGAAAATCTCTGACCATTTCTTTTCGAAATACTTCCTCATGTTGTGGCCAGCCCTGCCTATGTCAGAATCATCTTCATTAAAGGTTTCACAGTTGTCAAAAAAAAGCCTGACATCGAGCGAAAATGCTTCAAGGTTAGGGTACCTGAAAGAAGAAAGAGGTTGATTTTTGCAACATGGAGAATCAAAGGGGAAAAACACTTCAGCTACATGAGAAAGAACTACTTTGACATCAGTGAATCTGTAGGCAGCCACAGAATATTCGACGAATGCTCTACATGTTAAATTATACTTTAATTTTTTAAATTCTAATTTTAGTATTAACAAGAAAATGAACATCAGTGGAAGCAAATACTCTCTTGTTATGGTATTTGTTATTTTCCTCAAAGACTCTGTAAAGTAGAATTTCAAGCCTGTACTGGAAAACCCACTTTTAAAAAATGAACCTCCCCCTTCCCTTCAATAGCTTTCTAGTTAAAACACTATGGCTATTTTCCATTTATTCATCTATTCCTGGGCTCAGTTCCTTTCAGAGGAAGTGTTGAGTACAGCTGCATTTACCTAAAAGAGGAACAATCGGGTACCAAAAAAAAAGGCTGCCCAGATCAATCCCTTAACATTGTCTTTGTTATTCATTATCCTGAGCATACGGCCCAGATAGTGTTCCAGTATTCACAGGAATTATTAAAAAGAAAGACAGTAGAAGTTACAAGTCTACTGATACCAGTGAGCATGTGTGGAGCCTTTAAATCTCAGATTCAAGGAAGAACAAGCCTGAAGAGGTTAAAATGCCCTTGTGTTATCCCAGGCAAGTTGCTTTGTGTGGAGCACACAGACACTGCAGAGGGCCAATCCTTAGGGACGACAAAATTTTCTTTGGTGGTAGGGAGTCATTAGAGCACAGGGATGTAACAAGGAGGGAAGGAGAACAGAGGCATATAGCATCTTTTTGTTTTTCAAAGAGTCGTGCAGTCTGATTCCAGGACTATAAAGTACTTGACCTCCGTTACTGGAATGTCACCTGGCTTCCCACTCAGGGGTACCGACTCCCTCCACAGCTGCAATGTGATTTACTGGGGCTCCACTAGCTTACAGCCCACAC
>NW_010108959.1:0-648 GCF_000699245.1 Pterocles gutturalis
AAACCCAGCAGCGTTTTCCCCCTTTATTTCCAAAAATGACCCAGCACCACCCCCCAAGCCCTGCCTGCTGTGCCCCTCAGTGCACCTGGGAGCTGATTGCTAATGAGGGCTGATTAGCCTCCAGCTCCCACCCTGAGCTGCTCTACCCCCAACCTGGGTTTTTTCCCATTTTTTTCTGGTTATTCCCAGTGCTGAACGCTGAATACCCCCAGCTTCCCCCATTGCTGCTGGGGGCTGCAGGGCCCCCTCCCCCCGGGGGGATTCGTTCTTTTCCCAGTCTCAGAGCTCCCAGTAGAAAGCCGGTGCAGCCCCGTCCCACTCCTCAGGAACCAGGCCCTGGGCTCATTGCCTGAGCAAACTCTGAAACTCTTCCCAGGGACGGGCAGGAGGGCAGGCACCTGCCATCTGTGCCAGTTTTGCAATGGTTTTTGAGAGCCATGGCCAAGAGCAGGCTCCATCCCTCCAGCTCCATCCCTCCTGCTGCATCCCTCCTTCTGCATCCCTCCCACTCCATCCTTCTCTCATCCCTCCTGCTCCATCCCTCTCCATCCCTCCCTCTCCATCCTCTCCATCCCTCCTGCTCCATCCTCTCCATCATCCCTCCTGCTCCATCCCTCTCCATCCCTCCCACTCCATCCCTCTCCATCC
>NW_010108959.1:1007-1933 GCF_000699245.1 Pterocles gutturalis
CCCACCCCTCCCCCCCCACCCCTTCTATCCCTGCCGCAGCAGCAGACACCAGCTGCACCATCATCCCCAGGCTGATCCCACGAGGGGCAAATTCAGTGCAAGGGGGAATGGAGATGAGATGAGATGAGCGCGTGGCCCTGGGCTGCTGGGCTGAAGGCTCGATGGGAGGAGAACCGAAGCTCAGCTCCCTGCAGCGGGAGATTTTGGCCAGCAGCAGCACACGAGCCCGTTGGCCGTGCAGCTCCCAGGGAAGGTTTGCCATGAGTGCACATGGCAGCGCTTTGGAGACTATTATTTAGTATGTGAATTCATGCTAAAAAGCCAAACATCAAGCAGTTTTTAAGAATTTCGTGCTGTAGGTGCTCAGCACAGCAACACAACGACCGCACGCCCCCAGCGCCGGTGCACGCAGCGAGGAGCAAACCCGGCGGGGGGCAATCCACGAGCTCCCCCCGCGCCTGGCACCACGCGGACCAGCCAGATTCCCGTTGTTCCAAAGACAATTTTATTATTGCAGCAGAGATTCTTTATTTTTTTCCAAGCTGGTCTGTTCATAATGGTATGAAACCAGAAAACGCAGGAATTCCTGCGCCGAGGAGCAGCAGGAAAAATGTGGTATAGAGGCAGAAGGTTTTGCCTGGCAGGGAAATCAGGGAGTTTCAAATGTCGAGCCTGCTGGGTTTTGCTGCATTCGAAGGAGCCCTTCCAAGCTGTCTGAGATGGCACAAATGTTGGATTTTGTCTCTCTGTTCCAACTGACTCCAGTAAATGGCAACAAATGCCTCTAAAATACAGCAATTGGCAGCATTGGCTGCACAAATAAATAAACTTGTCATCATTTGATATTTTTTTTTTCCTTTTTCTGAGTTAAAATTCTTCTGGATGCCAAATGCTGCCCGTTGGAGCGACGGCTGTGTGTACACACG
>NW_010108959.1:1954-2871 GCF_000699245.1 Pterocles gutturalis
GGAACCACAGGGCTGGAACAGGACCGGGGGAGGTGTAAATGTGACCCCGGCATGTCTGTGCCCGGGCTAATTAAAATGCATTTTGGGAAAAAAAATAAAAAGGGGAGAAAAGAAAAGGATTGGCCAAGAGTCGAGCAAAGAAAATATCAAGAAAGTGGGTTTGGGATGAAGACCAGCTGTCCAGCCGATGGCATCACCCACGAGCAGGGGGTGAAAGGACCCTGAAATGTCCCGAATTTGCTGGTGCCCAAGGGGGTCTGCTCCAGACCCCGCTCCCAGGGGAGGGGATGCTCCTGGAGCCTCTTGTCCCCCCGGCTGTTCTCAGGATGCCCTGGGGGTGCAAATACCCACGATGCTCACAAAGGCAATAACATGTTTAGCTCGTCTCCGCCACGAAAAGCCTGCCGCAGCCCCGAGCGGGGTCTGGACGCGGTTCCATTTGTGAATGGAGCAGAGGTCCATCGGAGCCGCACGTCTCTGCCTGCTGCGGGCGCAGCGGCTCGTTTACGCGCTGTCAGAGCGGGTGGGTCGGGATAACGGCTCAGGTGCGATCGCTGCCGAGCTGCTTGGTTTGGGGACGGATGTAGAAATTCGGCTGAAAGAGGAGGAGCCGTGCCTGTAACGGGAACTGTATGATGCTGGCTCTCCGTGAGGGTTTTGCAATTACAGCACATCATCGCTTGACAGAGCTGCTCCCGCTTTGGCGGCGATGGGAACACATCCCCCCAGCGGTGCTCCCAGCCATTGCTCCGGGATCTCTGCTGGGTGCTCCCTTAGGAAACAGCTGGAAAACCGGGGGGTGAAGGCTCTTCCCACTGGCATGTCCTTCCCCAGAACCCTGGGCAGCAGAGGCGAGACCCCAGCACGACCCAGGGCAGTGCCCAGGACATTGCAGGACACCGGCGAAGCCGCCCGCC
>NW_010108959.1:3118-3829 GCF_000699245.1 Pterocles gutturalis
ATGATCTAATTAGCAGCCTTCAGCTGCTGCATTGAATTAGCAAGAAAAAGTGAAAGTGGGTTTAATTAAAACTGTTGCTGGAAGAGAATTTTGATTAACTGATGTAATGCATTAAAATTGCAAATCCCAGCAGCTTAAGTGACAGATAAAATAGCGCAAATGGTTTACAAATTAATTTACTTTTTTCGAAAACAAGCATGCTGCACATTATTAAAAATTAATTAGTCATAGAGGGAAGATCTCACACAAAGGTTAGAGCAGCACGGGCCGCCGGGATGATGTACGTGCTGGCGTGCGGCTGGTTGTTTACCGGAGCTACAGATCCGGGACGCGTGTTCACGTGCAGGGGAAGCTGTGGGAGCAAAAAAAGGGACCAGGGGGCTGAGCCCCCCCTGGGGGTCCTGGGGGCACAGAACACCCCGGGCAAAATCACAGCTCATGCCGGGTCATGGCACCATGTCAGCGCCCGGCTGTGCCCGGTGACTCGGACCCTGCACCGAGGAATTTGGGAGCTCCAGGGCAGGAGCCCCCCAACAAGGAACACGGGGATGCGGTCGAAACGTTGCCCAGAGCAGCAGCGTTAAACTAAAATGTTTGTCGACACCGTACGGTATTTTTATTTTTTCATTCCCCTCATTTGACACATTTTGGTGATGTTTCTGTACCCGTTGCCATGGCGACTCACGTTCTCCTCCCAGCTGCAGCCTGCAT
>NW_010108959.1:4038-5654 GCF_000699245.1 Pterocles gutturalis
TGGCGGAGCCAAACAGTCCCCACACACCCCTCGCAGCCGGTGGAAAACACCCACTGCCTCGTGTTCAGCAGCACTTGGGGTATTTTTTCCGGGGTATTTGATGGTGTTTCCAATGCGCCGCCCCGCTGGAGGCATGGACCAGCCTGTTCCGGGGGAGCCCCCAGCGTGGGGTTTTCCCTGGAGTGTTAACGGGTTCATCCACGGCCCCGCAGCATCACCGAGGCACCCTTTCTGCTGACAAAATCAGCACCAGCAAGTAGGACACAGAACAGCATCTATGGTAAATCCGGCACCTGCGCGTGCTGCAGGAGCCGCGGCTCAGACGGGAGTTTAACTGTACCTTCAGGCGTCAGATAGAGCGTTCACAAGATACAGAAAAATAGAAAGTGACGGAAATTTGCCCCAGCATTGCACTTCTCCGTGAACACCGTGGGGACCGGGAGCGAGGAAAGGGAATGTCCTAAAGACCCCGGTACCCTGGTGGGCTGCGCCGGCACGGTTCCTGCCGGGCAGGGGGGGCTGCGCCCCCAGAGACACCAGGGATCGTCCCACAGGCTGCAGGGGAGCTGGGCTGGGGGCACTCCCGGGGCTCAGCGCTGTCATGTGGGGAAAGAATTGGTCATGGGAAGGAGAAGGAGGGAAATAGGGTTTGGGCACTGGTGCACTGGCTGTGTTACCGGTGCAGCGGGTTTCGGGTGGTTGCTGCGGGACTCCAGATCCGAACAGAGACCTCACGGACACGAACCCGCCTTGGTCACCACGGGGTGGGAGATGAGAGCCCTGGCCAGGCCACGGCTAACGTGGTGTTTTTAACCGGCTGGCCGGGAGCAGGTCACAACGCGCTCCTCAGCACTGCCGTGCTGTCGCCACCCCAGGGACATCTCCGTCCCAGCTTCTGGAGGGTCCCTAATTAATAACTTTTGTGTCCATCCGTTTGCAGACCTCCCTGGCCACACGTGGATTCTTGCAACGACCAGGATCTCCGGCTGGTCCAAGCCCCCCCATCTCTGCACCTCCCTGCGAGGACATCCCCCCATCGCGCCCCGCGCCGCAGCAGGGACCTGCCCCCCGCAGAGGAGCAGCGGCAGAGGCAAAGCCATGGGAGGAAGGGATGCATGGCCCACAAGCCTCTGCAAAGTGCAATCCTTCCCTGGCCTGCTTGCTCGTGAGTAAACACCAGCGCTAACAGCACGGCCCTGGGGAAGGGTTTTCGCAATTTCTTGCTAGAAACCCTCTAAATGCATCGCTTCCCCGATCCCCTGTGGAGATGTTTCCACAAGCAGAAAACTCTGGGCTGCTGCGTGTGAATATAACCTGCTGCATTTACAGACTCCCGACTCGCTCACCTTCTGCAGGAGAGCGGCAGCGGGGGGAGCTCAGGTCGCGTCACCCCGGCACCAGCTCGGCTGAAGCCCGTGAAACCGCTCCTCTCCGGCTCCGTCCTGGGAGCTGATCTCCTGCGAAAAGAGCAGCAGCGACAGGAAAAAGATGACAAGACAAGTGGCATCATTTCTGCGCTATTGCCAGCAGGAAATAAACCCGGCTCCTGGGATGCGGCTCCCGCCTCGCCCATGGCAGCATCCAGAAGGATGGTACCGCCCAGCATCGCCCACCTC